>NC_066580.1:336305911-336573411 GCF_024323335.1 Lathyrus oleraceus | reverse complement strand
TTATCAGAGAAAAAAGAAGACATGGAAAATCTAAGAAGAACATGGAAAGGAAATAGAGAACTTGTGAGAAGAAGAGGAAGAAAAGGTTGAAGAAATCAAGAACTTGGAATCACCATCATCATCTTCATCTTCATCAATATCCTCTTCTATTTCTAAGGTGGGTTTTAGGTAGAACTTTAGATTTAGAAGTTAGGATTTGATGAACTATGGAACTAATAGTATGATTGATGATATTATGATGAGTTTCTTAATGAATCATGTGAATCTCCATTGATGATGTTTCTACATGTGTTTCTTGTAATTGTTGGATTCTTGTTATATAATGATGTGGTTGTTGCTTTGATTGTGTTCATGATTTTTGGGGAAAATAAGAATATACATGTGGTAAGGTGTTCTTGATATGTCTCCATGATTATGTTAGTAGATTGGTTGCTGGAAGTGAGACAAATATTTTATGCAGGATTGGAAAGAAATGAGGTTAACAGAGGAATTTCTGGAACTATAACTTGGACCAATCGATTGGTCTTGGGTTTCTTTCATGGCCAATCGATTGGTGGAACCCTATGATTCTTAAGAAAATGAAATTTTCTTCAACCAATCGATTGACACTCAACAGCAATCAATTGTATGGACTCCCTAACTTTGAAAAATTGAAATCTTTCAGATGTCAATCGATTGACACTCAACATCAATCGGTTGATCCTTTATTTTCTTTGAAAAATAGAATTGTGAGCTAGACCAATCGATTGGGCCCCCCTAACCAATCGATTGGCTCATGCCTAAAACTCCAAATTTCATTTCTTTGATGTTCCTAAATGTATTGCATCAACTATTAATCATTGGTCATGTTATACTTGTATTGAATCAATGTTTAATGTGAGAGTTACATGTTGAATCAAGTGAGTTAACCTAATGATCATTTTTAGGCTATAAGTTAGACATATAACTTAGACAACATTAGGAACCGACATTTATTCGTACAATACCTATGTGAAGGTCGTGAATGGATGGTTTCTATAGTTGAGAGTGAGACGATCTGTATGGAACATGCGTTGTTATTGTTTGTATATTGGTTAATGAAGTCACCTAATGATTGATGAACCTATTTATGTTTTATGGAATTAATCATGTATTCAGAGTGTCTTACCCTTGATGGTGTACATCCCTATTTGAGATGCTTAGATGAGTAAGCAATGGGATATGACTCCAATGATTTGTGCCTCAATTGGGTTTGAGCCCCAACCATGACGGACAAAGGGGATAGGTGGACACCAAAGTGGGTTAGAGGCCTGTACGGTGAAATAAACCCTAAGTGGGTTAGTGGCCCATATGGGCGACGATCGCTTGGATTGAGTTTGAGGATCATAGAGGACCTGATATCCACCACAAAAGTCGAATCATACGAGCATGCATGAACTGAGCTTTCCCTAGACGTAGGTCCGCTCAGGGATTGATGTTTCGTTAATCTGAATAATGATTTATTTTGAGTTGTGAGAACTCAGGAGCATGTTGCCATATAGTGCGAGACTTTTTCCCGTCACTTAAGTCTTCCTTCCCTTGTTGACTTAAGTTGGATATTGATTAAAAAACCCTGTAGAGCTGAGTGGACCCATAAGATAGGGAACCCACTGGGATTATTATATTACCCCATGTTGTTTATTATTTTTCAGGTAGTTTTGATTAGGCGAAGGATAAGGACAAGATATCGTGATGTCCTTGCTCATCTGATGTTTTGGATGGCTTTTCCACCGTGTAGATATTTTTGAGATCATTCTACAATGATCTAGTTCCTAGTTTTATTTTGGGCACCTTTGTATATATTTAGTGTCATGTGGTGTTTTCTTTTGGGCATGTAATATGTACACTGTTGCCATTAGGCGCTTATGTGTTTCAGTACCAGCATTACATTATGTATAATATGTATTCTAGACATATATTAGATGTGGATGTTATAATTGGTATCAGAGCAGGTCGTATCCTTGACCTATCCATGAAATATTATGAGTATTTCTTTCTGCCTCATATGTGTGTTGTCATTATTCTTCTTTATGTAATGTACATAGTATTGAGCCTGATCAACTTAATCCTGTTTGTATGATGTTTAGAATCATGGATGGTAGACATAGAGATTATGGTAGAACCAGAACTCAGAATTCAGATCAGAACCACCAAGTGGTAGTGAAGGTTTTCAGTGGCCTCAGTTTGTGCAACAGATGCAGCATCAACAAAACCAATTCCTACAGTAGATGATGCAACCATTGTATGGTCGTCTACACCCTCAAGTGGCTCCACAAGAAGCTGCGGGTGGTGATTTATGGTATTTCTTTCGCATGAATCCTCCTGAGTTTCATGGTGGGTTAAATCCTATGAAAGCTTATGGATGGACACCCAACATAGAAAGAGGGTTCACTGCCTGTGTAGAGTTGCAAAGACAGTGTTGTGTGACTGAGAATAGTTTGAATAAGGTTCAAGAGGATAGTGATCAGTATGGAGTTGGACAGAAGAACCAAGGAAGACCAACTCATCAGTTTAGGCCTAGACCTCAACCTTTAAAAGGAAAACAAGTGCAACCTGCAAAACCTAACCATCCTTCGCAATGTCAATTATGTAAGAAGTTAAACTTCATAAGGTGTAATGGTGGTGTAATTAGGTGTTTTAAGTGTCAAGGATAAGGTCACATTGTTAGAGACTATCCTCAGAATAAGAATCAGATGCATGGAAAGAGTATCAGACAGGTTTATACTTTGGATGCAAAGAAGGCTAAGCGTAGCAATGCTTTGATTTCTGGTATTGTCTCGTGAATGATCATCCTTGTTTTGTAATTTTTGATTGTGGAATAACACACTCTTTTGTATCAATTCAGTGTTTGAAGCTTCTTGGATTGCAAGCAAATTCCTTTGTCTCCTCCTATGGTGGTTACTACCACCATGGATGATGTGGTTGAGACACCTTTGATTTGTGGAAATTGTCCGTTTTCGGTGAATGGTAGAATTTTCCAAATTGATCTTACTTTATTTACCACTTAAGAAGGTTGATGTGGTCTTGGGGATGGATTGGCTTTCTGCCAATTTGGTGTTTGTTGGATGTGAAGAGAAGTTAATCATCATTCCATCTAGTGAAGCTACTCCAAAGGATGTATTAACTACTATCTTGGAAGATACGGTTGACATGGTTAATTTCTTGTTTGAGAAGGAAAATTCAGTTTTCTTGGTTCTTACCAAGGAACCTAGAGACAATCTGAAAGTTACACAAACTCCCATCGTTTGTGAATTTCCAAAAGTTTTCCCTGAGGATGTCATTTCTCTTCCTCTTGAAAGGGAAGCGAAATTCTCTATCGATCTGATACCTAGGACGACTCCAATCTCTGTTTCTCTGTATCATATGGAGCCACTTGAGTTTAGAGAGTTGAAGGATCAATTAGAAGAGTTGTTAACCAAGCATTCATCCCATATTGTGTCTCCCCATGGGGAGCTCCAGTGTTACTAGTGAAGAAGAAAGATGGTAGTATGCGGTTGTGTATTGATTATCGCCAATTTAGTAAAGTCACCATTAAGAACAAGTACCCTTTGCCAAGGATAGACGATTTGCTAAATCAGTTGAAAGGAGCCTGTGTGTTCTCGAAGATTGATATATGATCGAGCTATCATCAAATTCGAGTTAAGAATTTAGATGTACCAAAGACCGCATTCAGAACCCGATAAGGCCGTTTTGAGTTTCTTGTAATGCCTTTTGGTGTGACGAATGCCACTGTGATTTTCATGGACTATATGAATCGAATATTTCAACCTTACTTGGACCAGTTTGGGGTGATCTTTATTGATGACATTCTTATTTATTCTCGTACTCCATAAGAGCACGAAGAACATCTAAGGACTGTTCTGTCAGTACTGCGAGAGAAGCAACTTTTGCCAAGTAAGTAAGTGTGAGATTTGGGATGACCAAAGTTAAGTTTCTTGGTCATGTCATATCGCAAGGAGGAGTAGCAGTGGATCCATCTAAAGTCTAAGCGGTAATTAATTGGGAAAGATCGAAGATTGCTTCCGAAGTCATAAGTTTCTTAGGTTTAACAGGTTACTATCGAAGATTTATTAAAGGGTTTTCTCAATTAACTTTACCAATGACTAGACTTACTCAGAAGGAAATTTCTTTTAGTTGGGATTCAAAGTGTGAACAAAGTTTCATGAGTTTGAAGGAAAGACTGACAACTGCTCATGTTCTAATTATCCCTGATCCTAGTAAGTCTTATGAAGTATTTTTTGATGCCTCTAAGAAAGGATTAAGAGGGGTATTAATGTAGGGTGGTAAAGTTGTAACTTATGCCTCTCGTCAATTGAAGACTCATGAAGAGAATTATCCAACTCATGATCTTGAATTAGTCGTTGTTGTTTTTACATTGAAGGTGTGGCGACATTACTTGTATGAAGTATGTTTTGAGATGTTTAGTGACCACAAGAGTTTGAAATACTTATTTGACCAGAAGGAGTTAAACATGAGACGAAAGAGATGGACAGAGTATTTGAAAGATTTTGATTTTTGAGCTTAAGTATAGTCCAGGTAACACGAATTAAGTTGCAGATGCATTGAGTCGGGAAGATATACATAAAGTTGAGTTGATAATGTTAGAGTATGCATTATTGGGGAAGTTTTGAGATCTTAACCTTCAGTTTGCTTGAACTCAATATGGTGTGATAATGGGAAATTCGAATGTTGACTCAACCAGGTTTTACTCGATCATCAGATGGAGTTGTTCTTTTTAATCAAAGGATTTGTGTCCCGAATGATGTCGAACTAAAAAGAAAAGTTTTATAAGAAGCTCACAAGGGCGTATTTACCATACATCTAGGTTCATCGAAGATGTATGAATACTTAAAGAAGGACTAATAGTGGTTTGGAATGAAAAATGATATTGCAGGGTATGTTTCTAAATGTATAGTGTGCTAGCAAGTAAAGATTGAACAACAGAAGCCTGGTGGTTTATTGTGACCTTTAGAGATTCCAGTAAGGAAATTGGATAGTATTTTAATGGATTTTACAGTAGGGTTACCTCGTACCCAGGGTGGTTATGATTCAATATGGGTGATTATGGTTCGATTAACTAAGTCCGCGCACTCTTGGCCGTGAAAACTACTTATAAGGCAAGTCATCTTGCATGGTTGTTCATTTCAGAAATAGTAAGACTGCATGGTGTCCCCACTAGTATTATGTTTGACTGAGATCAAAGTTTACTTCAAGATATTGGAGAGCATTTCAACAAGTTATGGGATCAAAGTTGTGTTTGAGCACGTCGAATGATCCTCATACGGATGGTCAAGCTGAGAGGACGATACAGACCCTGGAGAATATGTTAAGAGCTTGTGTACTTGAGAGTGGAGGAAATTGGAAGGAGTTCTTACTGTAAGACCCCAATTTTGTCCCTAAGATCCCTCATGGCATCATATCATATCATATCATTGCCTCAAGGATCATTGTGCACCTTGCCTTCTCCCCTGTGGGTGGGTTATCTTTTGAGAGTGGTTTCTGATCACCAAGCATGTTTTGCATTTGTATATCATTGCTTTTCATTTGTTTACTAACCAAAAGTACAAAAATATTGTCATCTAACACTGTTACTTGCAGATGAAGCAACATTAGGTCAAACCAGTCAAAGGCATTCATTGAGCCATAGATGGTGGCCATTCTGAAGAATTTGGGCACCATGATCATTCATCAAGAGTTCATATGAGTTGTGATATCATTTGGAATCAAGATCTCAAGTGGTAGAGGCTTGGATGTCATCTGAGCATGGCTAGGTCAGCTGAAACCCTAACAAAGTCAACTGTGGTCAACTGTGCATAAAATCAGGGATTTGAAGGTGGGAGATGGTTGGAGAGGTCTCATTCATGTCCATACAAGTCTCATTTGACATTTCAAACATCAACATTGAAGGATTTGAGGTCAGATAAAAAGTTTCCAAAAATAGTAAGTGACCTATAATTTCAAACTGCCAAAAATGGAAAGGTCTTCTCCTCAAATTTACATCATCAAGGAAGCTTCAAATGGAATTTTGTCCAACATGAAAGTTAAAGATCTTGCTCTCACCTTTCCAAAAAGTCCAAGAACACTCATTTCTCATTTGTGGTCGGTAAGTTATGATCAAATCATTGTCAAGAAAAGTTGAACTTCAAGGAGGCATAACTTTTGAACCAAAAGGCCAATTCATGTGATTCTTTTTTGAGCAAATTTATTTTGATCTCCTCTATCATAGTCATTCATTACATCTCATCAAAAATCATCACACAAAAAGTGCATTTTTCAAGTGAATCAATTTGAATTTTGGTGGGAAAAAAGGTCATTTTGAAAAGTACACATGATTTTCATTCCAAACCAATTGCAATGGCCTTAAAACAGATTTTGTGACTTGCTGCAAGTAAAATTTTACTGTTCCATTGGTCACATGTGCATGAGGGTGATTTTGGCATTTTGGCATAAAGCTTCATTTCACTAATCCAATCCATTTTGCCTAATCATGTTTAGCTAGCTTGATTAACAGGAACTATAAAGCCCTAATCATAACAGAATTCTGCATCAACAATTCACAATTTCAGATCCAAACTCATTTTCATCTCAAATTCTCTCAAATTCTCTCAAATTTTTCTCAACTTCTTCCATCGATTTTCATCATTTTTCTTGCTTGCTCCTTGCTCTAATCATCATATGCAGGCATTGTGAAGATCTGTTGAAGAGGAATTGTGAAGAATTCTTGAAGATCGTGGCTGTCGAAAGTTGAAGATTCACATGGCAGTTGGAGATTTCTGCGAATTCAAGCTGTGTTGAGCTGAAGTTTTGCTTCCATACATCCTCCCAAGCATCATTGAACATCTGTTTTCATCTTCCAGGCATTGAGGAGCACGAATCCAGCTGCTGCATCATCATCAAGGTAAATTTCGATCGTGCCAATTCTTGAAATCTTGATGTGGCTTTTGTAGATCTTAGCATGTAGTGCATTCTGCAATTTAGATCGTGAAATTTCATTAAGTTTCGAGGAAGATATCTGGATTTGAATGTTGATTGTTAGAACTTGTTTTGCTCGATTCATGTGATATAGTTAGAATTAATTTAAATTGAAGCTGGATTAGTGATGTATGATGAATGATGAATCGATCCATATAATTTTCATGCATTTCTGTGGAGTTTCGTTCTTGATGAGTATGAACATGATGAAGATGATGATGAATGTTAAGTTTCATTTCCAGATCGTGTGTAGATCTTGCCTGGCCATTGTTTTGCATGGATTTCATGTTTGTGTGCCATGTGACCAATAGCAGCGCGCCACATCTTTTAATGAAACGCATTGTTTCATTAGGCGCGCGCTTAGTTCAAATAATGCCACGGTTCGAATCCGGCCTCAGGCATTTCACAAATTGCCTTGTTGCATTTTCTCATATATGTTCACATATTCACATGCTTTCCATTCACATTTTTTTTATTTTTCTTCCACATTTAAAAAATCATAACTCTCTCAATATTTGTCCATTTCACATGAGATTTTTTATACCATGATCCTTGTGATGTCCTTTATTTTTTGATGATTTTTAATGAATTTGTGCACGGTTGGAAAAAATAATGGCTTAGGGTTTGTTCTCACATGTCATTTCTTGCATATAGCTTGCCATTTCATTCGTGAAATCATGATGCTTGATCCAAAATTCTTGAAATTTTACATGCATAATCTAGACTCATTCCTGGTCATTTTGGTATATAGTTTGTGATTTTTGCATTTCTGGATTGTGAGATATGACCTGATATTTGGAGGTGTGACAATGTATGTCACACCATTTCTTGTCCAACTTGTGGAATTTATTTACTATGCCTATTCAACTTGAATTGATCTGGATTTTTGCATGTTGATACTTATGGATGTTAAGTTTGCTTGTGATTTGTCTTGGAATTTTTGAATGCATTTTCTATTTGTTTGAGAATTTTCCCTCTGTTTGACCAATTGTGAACTTTTTGGGAGTGATGATCTTATATGATTTGTGAGATCCTTGGTGTTTATTGGATGGACCTAAAATTTGGCATGTGTATTATAAACTTCTTGAAGTTTGCCCTGGCTTTGGTTTCATTCATTTATCATGTTTGGTTTCTGTTTTATGATTGCTTGAAGTTGAGGCATGATTTGGTGCCTTGTTTGAGTTTGTCTTTGCATACCATGACTTGTAGATTTTAATTTCTATGCTTCCACTTATCCAAATGCAATGAATTTTGGTGTGCTGATCCTTTGAAATGTTCTGTTTAAGCATGATTTTTCTTGGAATTTATTGAGCCATTTTGGCATTGATATGCTTGTGTTCACTCTGTTTGCTCCAATGTGATTCCAACTTGCCTAGTTTGACATGATTTGCTCATGAAATGGATTTGGTGCATAGTTTTGATATGAGACCAATTAGACTTTGTTCTTATTTGATCAATCTTGATTTTGATCAACTTTCATGTTCTGTTTTGGTTTATTTCTCCTCCTTTGACCCTAGGCTTGCCCTAGTGGTCTACTTCTCATGTTTGAGTTTGATTTTCAGGTTGAAGAAGCAATTGCTTTAAGGAGATTAATTCAAGTTGATTGAGTTTGGTTTATATGATTGACATTAACTAACTTGGTTTGTTTTGTAGGATGCCTTAGCTCACTTGAGTAGAGCATGTGCTTTGCACATTGCTTTGCTTGATTGTACATTGTGTATTGACTGTTGGTTCTTATCTGTCTGTTTTGACTTTGTGATTTGAATACTGATTGAGCTGGATTGATTTCAGGTACCTTAGTTGCTAAGCTCATTGTGAACTTGTTTGTGCTTTGCTAAGCTAGGTATAACATTCTCTCCTCCATGTAGTCTGGAAGACCTGGCCTGTTACTTGGCCAGGCAACTGTCTGAAGTTCTCCTTAAGAGGCAATGTTTGTGATTGTTTATTTTTGTCCCCAAGCAGGAAAAGTCCTTTTGATAAGGCAATTGGTAGATAGAAGAGATGTGTAGTCCATCTCCTACTAGTCTGTGTGTCTTCCCTTTGCTCACATTACATGTTGTAGCATTGTGACTCTTAACCCAAGATCTATCGAGTCATTAACTTGTGGAGAGAGTTCCAACTTTCTGAACTCCCACACCTTCTGATATTCAAAGCTCTCCCTGACCAGGGATAAGAGCAATGAGGCACACCCCTCATATCCTTTCATCTGCTTCATCTTAACTCTCAATGTTAAGGTTAAGAGCACCATTTACCCCATTCCAGTTGACTTTAAAGTCTAACCCTTGCTTGAGCCTAATTGCTTGGATATAGTGAGTGCTAAATGACTTTGTTTGATTGAGTGTTTGGTTCATCTGTGCATATTTGCTTGATTGCCTTTGTGCATTTATCACCATTAATTGCTCATTAGTGCATGATCATCATTTCATATCTTTGTGATCCATCTTTGTTTGCCCATTGAGGAATCAACAGTAAGCCCACTTGTTGGCCATTGTTCCTATGATTTGGAGGGGATTGAGTGTAAGACCAGTTCATTGGCCACTCAAGTCTTCTTTGCTCATTGCTTCTGTTTGTTTGTGGTATGTGAGGATGCAATTGTAAGACCATGTTGTTGGCATTGGCATTCCTATGATCATCCTGTGGAGGTTAGAGTAAGCCCAGATAGATTGGCATCTGACATCCATGTTTGTTTTCTTTTAGGAGATTAGAGTAAGACCATTTATTGGCATCTGATATCCAGGTTTTGTTTTTTTGTTTTAGGAGATTGGAATAAGTCCAGTTTATTGGCATCTGATATCCTTGTTTATTTTAGGAGACTGGTGTAAATCCATTTATTGGTATCCGGTATCCACCTTTGTTTGTGAGATTGGTATAAGCCCAGCTATTGGCCTCCGGTATCACTTGTTTTGCTTATTTGTTATTGCTCATTGCTTATTCCTAAGGACACACTTGAATCATCTTCTATATGATTTCAAGAGGTGAACCTTTCTGAGAAGTTTTACACTCCTTTATCCATTCACCCTCTTTGTCCTAAACCTTTTCACATGTTGCTTTCAAAACTTTGATATTATTGTGCAAACATCTTCATGTCTTTTCAAATTAGAAACCTGGACCCATAATCCTTGACTTTTCAAACTCCATTTCATAACACTTCTTTGAATCAATCCTAATCATACCTTGACCATATTTTGTGAATATTCATAATCAGTCAACTTCACCCATTCTATTGTTTTGTGGCGTTGTCCATTGTTAATATGTTTTCATACATTAGCCGTAGGTTTCAATTACCATAGTGGTTGATGTAAATCTTACCTTATCCTTAGTGAGTTGATTGTAAGTCTTCCATACTTATTATAGGGTTAACCCCTCACTAGTATGTTGAAGCCGTCCTCGCATGGTGGATTGTTGATTCAGGTTGAGTTTTCTCCCATTGGTAATGAAAAGCCTTAATGCTTGTGTTTTAAAATGAATTCACTAATTTTTGGAAATCTTTTAGCCGAACTACGGCGTTTTGATCCTTACCTTTGATGGAAGGTACGTAGGCAACGGGTTCATCCGTTCAAGCACAAAAACATTAAAAATTGTACATTCTTTTCTCATCATCCCATTCATGTTGCACAACAAATATTTCATAACAAATAACATTTCATACAACAATTGTGAAAAGGGCTCCCTAGGAGTACCTAGGACGTTTTGGGTGCCTAACACCTTCCCATTGCGTAATTTACCCCTTACCCAGACTCTCTGATCTTTTCATTAGTTTTCTATGTGTAAAACTTCTTAGGCTTTTGTTCGCTTTTTAGCCATTCCTTAGGATAAATAAAAGTGCGGTGGTGACTCGATTCTTTGTATGCTTTGCTTATGGTTTAATCAATAAATCATATAGTGACGAATACACCGCTACAGAAAAGTGGCGACTCCACTGGGGATGAATTTCCTTGGTGGTATTGCCTACTTTTCACCCTTGTTGTATGATATTTGTTATCTATTATTTGACATATTTTTGTACAATTTGGGATAACTGTATTGATTGTAATGTTTGAATTGCTTGATATACAATTGCTGTTTACTTTGGTGATCTCTGTGAGATGAGTTCTATACCCGAACTCGAGTGCACCTTAGGATAGGAGAATGGTATAGTCTTGTTGACTGGTGTGGAGTATTCCTTAGCCAGTTGACTTGCGAGTCCATTCACTTGGTGGAGGTCATGTTGGATTAATAATGTCACACAAGTTATTTGTGGTTAGGCATTATTCTTTCAATCATGTGCCTTAGAAGCCAAGGACCTTAGTTTACCAAGCCCATCTTGGCCTATTTTTTAGGACGTAGTGCGGAAGTCGTTCAGATGTCAGTTGTGATACGATTGTTACGCGATACTACGCTCATAAGAGTTTCTCTTGAGAATATTGTTGGAATACGAGTATTCGTTCCTCCGATAATGTCCGAAAGATGGGACAATGATTATGGGAACCTCTGATAGAACATGTCTGGCAGGTTTAAACCCTAGTACACTCCCTTTGGGTGGTTCTTAACCAGGACTCCATGCTCGTGACTCTCAGCAAACCCGTGATTCATGGTTGAGTCGTTCAGACAACCTTAATATCAATGGAACCTGGGTGTTGATAAGGTGTAAAACCTAAATCTACCAAAACGGATGATTGATATTAAGGATGTTTGAGCCGGTTCATGTACCGTTAATATCAATGGAACTTGGGTGTTGATAAGGTGAAAACCTAAATCCACCAAAATGGATGATTGATATTAGGGATACAATGAGCTTTCCCATGACCTTTGTCTGGTGTGATTTGCTTGATCCTTGAGTGTGATTGTTGCATTCATGCATTCATGCATTCATCTGCATTTCATGTCATCAGAAAAAGAAAATTTTCAAGGAACTTAAAGGGTTTATTTGCAAAATTTTCAGACATGGAAAGACCAAAAAGGCATACAAAGAAGTACAGCTTTAGACAGCCCGATGTGAAAGAGTTAAGGAATCTGACATCTTATGTATTAGATCCCTTGGGTTTCAAAGCTCGCTATGGGAAGCTTCTGCCCCTATTGACTACTCAGGTTGATGAGGGATTGATGAGTACTCTAGCGCAGTTCTATGATCCTCTGTATCATTGCTTTTCTTTCCCGGACTTCCAGCTGTTGCCTACTTTGGAGGAGTATTCTCATCTTATTGGGATCCCGATTCTGGATCAGGTGCCGTTCAGTGGCTTAGAGAGTACTCCGACTGCTCGAGAGATTGCAGACTTGTTGCACATAGATGAATCTCTGATTAAAGCTAATCTGACTACCAAAGGTGGAATTCAGGGTCTCCCTTCTGATTTCCTCATTGCTCAAGCTACCGTTTATAGGAAGGCCATGAGTGAGGATGCCTTTGAGGCTTTATTTGTGCTGCTCATCTATGGATTGGTGTTATTTCCCAACTTCGACAAATTTGTGGACATGAACGCCATTAGGATCTTCTCAGTTCTTAATCCCGTTCCGACTTTGTTGGGTGATGCCTATTTCTCTTTGCATCTGAGGAATGCAAAAGGTGGAGGAGTTATTGTCTGCTGTCTGCCTTTGCTGTACAAGTGGTTTATTTCGCACTTGCCGCAGACTGTTGCTTTCAAGGAGAACAAGGGATGTCTATGGTGGTCTCAGAGACTCATGTCTCTCACTAATGATGATATCTCTTGGTATGATCGCGTGTATGATACTGTGCAGATCATTGATTATTGTGGTGAGTTCCCTAATGTGCCTCTTCTTGGTACATGTGGTGGGATCAACTACAATCCTATTCTAGCACGTCGTCAGCTTGGGTTCCCCCTAAAGGATAAACCTCATAACATTCTGTTAGAAGGTGTATTCTTTCAGGAGGGTAAAGATCCCCAAGGCATGAAAGCCAGATTTGTCCGCGCTTGGCGCAAGATCTGCAAGAAGAGTAGGAATGAATTGGGTCCGAAGAACTGCATTGCTTTGGAGCCATATACCTCTTGGGTCAGACAGAGAGCTGCTGTATACCTTATGCCATATGATCATCCGAGACCTACACCTATGGATGTGGCTGGGCCTTCAACCCTCCCCAACCAAGATGTAAAGGAGTTGAGAGAAGAAGACCTTTCACGTGCTTGGATCCGTGAAAGAGAGGAATTGCTGCAGCAGATCAAAGAGAAGGACGCTCTGATTGAGTTCCTCGAGCATCGAGTGATCGACGATCCGAATGATACTTGGACTTCTCTGCTTCCTCAGTCTTCCAAGTTCTGGAAGAGGAAGTATGATCGACTTGCAAAGGAGAAAGCAGATATGGAAGCGGCCTATGAGAGAGAGATCAAGAAGCTTTGTGTTTCTCGTCTTCCAGCATCCCGAGCTTCTAGGGATCCATAGGATGTTATTTTCCTTTCCTCTTTGTAATATGATCAAAAACGTTGTACTTCTTTGTTCAAAATATATTGAATGAGATATTTTCCATACGAAATTAAAATGCTTAAAAATGCAAAATTTGCAAATAATACCCTAAGGGTTCCTTGAAAATAAACAAAGCATATGCACGAGCATTTCCTGCATCATTTCGCATAAGCAGGTACCTTGTTTCTGGTCTTCTTGTCTGTGGCCTAACTCTGTGTTCTTCATTTATTTTGAAGACAAGCTGACTCACCGGTATTATACTCGAGCCAATTCTGCAAGAGTTATGGATCAGTTGGAACAAGAGAACCGTGAGTTGAAAGAAGAGGTCGCCAGACTTGGCGCTTTGATGGAGCAACTCCTTGCTGCTTAGAATCAACCTTCCCAACCGCCTGCAACTCCTGTCCAAAGGACGGTCCTTTCAGAGATTGTAGCTCCGACTGTGCCAACTGCCAGCGCTCATTTTGTGCCCAATGCCATGCCAGCCGGGTTTCCTTGGGGAATGCCTCCGGGTTTCATGCCTGATATTTCCGCCCCAACTTTTGCTCATATGCCGGCATCTAGCCCGGTCCCTGTTGCTGCTCCTCCTGTCGTGCATACCATGCCTAGGGTAGACGACACCATCTATCATTCTGAGCCGTCTGAGGGCCCAGATGTTAATGAGAAGATGGAGGCTATGAACGATCAATTCCTTGAGCTGAGGAAGGAATTGAAGACTCTCAGAGGGAAGGATTTGTTCGGCAAGTCTGCTGCCGAGTTGTGCTTAGTTCCCGGTGTCAAGATACCGATCAAGTTCAAAGTGCCTGACTTTGAAAAATATAAAGGGAACACCTGTCCTCTTGCTCATCTGGTCATGTACGCCAGAAAAATGTCTACCCAAACTGATAATGATCAGCTTCTGATCCATTATTTTCAAGACAGTCTGTCCGGTGCTGCACTCAGATGGTACATGAGCTTGGACAGTGCTAATATCCGATCCTTCAATGATCTTGGCGAAGCCTTCGTCAAGCAATACAAATATAACGTTGATATGGCTCCTGACTGTGATTAGCTCAGGGCCATGTCCCAGAAGGATAAGGAGACATTTAAGGAGTACGCCCAAAGGTGGCGAGAGTTGGCTGCTCAGATTACTCCACCGCTAGAGGAGAAAGAGATGACTAAGATCTTTTTAAAGACTCTTAGCTCATTCTATTATGAGCGGATGGTAGCAAGTGCTCCCTCTGATTTCACCGAGATGGTGAACATAGGGATGCGTCTTGAAGAAGGAGTCCGTGAAGGACGATTGGCAAAAGATGAGAGCTCTTCTTCTAAACGGTATGGGGCGTTTAAGAAGAAGGATGGAGAGGCACATGCTGTGCAGTCTCACGCCAAATCCAAGAGACCCTCTGATAAGAGGAAGCCAGTGCGTCATCAGCACCAGGTGGCTAGTATAACACCTGTTTTTCGGGACAGTTATCAGCCTCAGCAACATCAGCAATATCAGCAACAGCAACACAATCAGCAACAATCTTCTCAAGAGTATCGTCAACAACAATCGCGTCCACAGCAACAGGCTTACTAGCCTCGTGGTAGTACCAGTAATCAAGCCAACATGAACTATGATAGGAAGAAGATCAGTTTCGATCCGATTCCCATGTCGTATGCAGAGTTGTATCCCTCTTGAATAGAGCGGAAGCTGATTACTCCAAGAGATCCTCCGGCTATACCGGTCAACCCTCAGTGGTGGTATAAGCCTGACCTACAATGTGTCTATCATTCTGGCGCTCTGGGCCATGATGTAGAGAATTTTTTTCAGCTGAAGACCAAGGTTCAGGACCTTGTGAGATGTGGCATTCTGAGCTTCGAGGACTCAAGCCCGAATGTTACGAAGAACCCATTGCCCGCGCATGGGAAATCTGTTAATATGGTCCAGGGATGCCCTGGGAAGTACAAAGTCAAATATGTTAGCCATATTAGACAGTCATTGGTCGAATTACATCAGTTGCTGTGTCAGTATAGCCACATGGAGCATAACCATGACAAATGCCGCATCTGTTCCGTTAATCGTTTGGGTTGTAACCAGGTACGCAGAGAACTTCAAGAGTTGCTGGATGAGGGTACCATTGAGATCCTTCAGAATCGGAATGTGGATGAAGACGAACCCGAGGTAAATGTTATATCGCCTGTGTTCAAGCTTCCTGAGCCTGTTGTTATCCGCTATGATAGCAGCAAGCCGAAGGTCTCTCCTTCACTAACAATCAAGCCTGCAGGCCCTGTGCCTTATTCTTCTGACAAAGCTGTGCCATTCAGATATAACCCCGTCGCTGTTGAAGATGGGATAGAAGTGCCTTTGCCTTCAACTTCTGTTACTAACATTGCCGATGTAAGTGGGTTGACCCGGAGTGGTCGCGTATTTTCTGCGCCTAAGCCTCAGGCTAGAGCTGTTGCTTTTGATACTGCTGAGCGTCCAGTTGGGACTGCTGTGAATATTCAGAATCCGGCACTTGCTGTTGCCAAACAACCCTCCTCCTCTGTACAAAAGACTCCTGCTTCTTCAGTTGGCCCGAGTGGCATTATGAATGAAGAATGTGATGAGATGTTGAGGCTCATCAAAAAGAGTGAGTACAATGTTGTAGACCAGCTTCTACAAACGCCCTCCAAGATTTCCGTCTTGTCTCTGCTGCTGAATTCAGAACCCCATAGGGAGGCTCTGCAAAAAGTTTTGGACCTGGCGTATGTTGATCATGATGTCACTGTTGAACAGTTTGATGGTATAGTTGCAAACATCACTTCTTGCAACACTTTGAGTTTCTGTGACGCTGATCTCCCTGAGGAGGGAAGAGACCACAATATGGCTTTACATATATCTATGAATTGCAAATCTGATGCCATGTCCAACGTGCTGGTGGACACTGGATCTTCTCTAAATGTATTGCCAAAATCCACACTCTCTCGATTGTCATATCAAGGTCCTCCTATGAGACAGAGTGGGGTTGTTGTGAAAGCATTTGATGGGTCGCGTAAGACCGTGATTGGGGAAGTTGATCTCCCAATCAAAATTGGACCAAGCGATTTCCAGGTTACCTTCCAGGTAATAGATATCCACCCATCTTATAGCTGTCTCCTCGGCAGACCATGGATTCACGAGGCTGGCGCCGTGACATCCACCCTACACCAGAAGCTGAAATTCGTGAAGAATAAGAAACTGGTTGTGGTAGGGGGAGAAAAGGCTCTCCTGGTTAGCCACTTGTCTTCTTTCTCCTATATTGACGCTGAGGATGAAGTTGGAACTCCTTTCCAAGCTTTGTCTATTGATGAACCAATTGAGAAGAAGTCTCCTTCATTTTCTTCCTATAAAGATGCGAAACTGGCCATTGAATGTGGTGCAGTTGCTGGTTTGGGGAAGATGATTGAGCTTGAAGATAATAGATCCCGGGCTGGCATTGGCTATTCCTCTGGGGCATTCAATGAGCAAGGTTTTTTCAAGAGTGGAGGATTCATCCATGCTGATCAACCTGAAGAAGCTGCTGCTATCTTGGAAGAGGATGTAGAGGACGTGAACAACTTCGTTATTCCTGGTGGTGTCTGCCACAATTGGGTCGCTGTAGATGTTCCTACAGTCATCCATAGATCAGGGTAATTGTTCACTTTGTTCAAAACCCTTCTCCCATGCCAAAAGGAGAAGTGATGACATTGTTGGCAGCATTTATACAATGATATTTCATTCAACTAATGCATTGTTAAACATTTGTTCTTCCATTTGTTTTCACTTTTTGCTTTTTGCATGAAATCAGTGATCACAAAAAACCCATAAAAACAAGAATAAAAGCAACATTTTCAGCTGCATAATGATTTGCTTGTTTAAATTCTAAAGTTTTTCATTTACCAAAATCATTATGCAGGTTGATTCTAAAACCCATTGAACATAATGATCCAACGCCATCTCCCAATTTTGAATTCCCTGTATTCGAGGCAGAGGAAGATGATGTTGAAGGGATTCCTGATGAGATTACCCGTCTCCTTGAGCACGAGAAGAAGATCATTCAGCCGCATCTTGAAGATCTGGAAACAGTCAACTTGGGGTCTGAGGATTGTGTTCGTATGGTGAAGATTGGGGCAGTTCTTGAAGAGTCTGTCAAGAAGAGATTGATTGAGTTGCTACGAGAATATTTCGATATCTTTGCTTGGTCGTATGAAGACATGCCTGGTCTAGATACAGATATTGTGCAACATTTCCTGCCTTTGAAGCCTGAGTGCGTGCCGGTGAAGCAGAAGCTCAGAAGAACTCATCCAGATATGGCAGTGAAGATCAAAGAGGAAGTTCAGAAGCAAATTGATGCGGGGTTTCTGGTGACTTCTACATATCCTCAATGGGTGGCCAATATTGTGCCTGTGCCTAAGAAGGACGGAAAAGTCCGTATGTGTGTTGATTACAGAAATTTGAATAAAGCTAGTCCGAAAGATGATTTTCCTCTACCACATATTGATATGTTGGTAGACAATACAGCTAAATTCAAAGTCTTTTCGTTTATGGACGGATTTTCCGGATATAATCAAATCAAGATGGCACCCGAAGATATGGAGAAGACAACATTCATCACACCTTGGGGAACATTCAGTTATCGAGTGATGCCCTTCGGTTTGAAGAACGCCAGAGCCACGTATCAACGAGCTATGACTACCTTGTTTCATGATATGATGCACAAGGAGATATAAGTCTATGTTGATGATATGATTGCTAAGTCCCGAACGGAAGTTGAGCATATTGAGCATTTGTCGAAGCTTTTTCAGCGTCTGAGGAGGTTTAGACTTCGCCTGAATCCGAACAAATGTACATTTGGAGTCCGTTCCGGAAAGTTATTGGGTTTCATTGTCAGTGAAAAAGGTATTGAAGTTGATCCTGCAAAGGTCAAAGCAATACAAGAGATGCCTGCACCCAAAACTGAGAAGCAAGTCCGAGGTTTTCTTGGCCGCTTATACTACATTTCCAGATTTATATCCCACATGACTGCCACATGTGTGCCGATATTCAAGCTCCTCCAGAAAGATCAGTCTCATGATTGGACCGAAGATTGCCAGAAAGCTTTCGACAGTATCAAAGAGTATCTGTCTGAACCTCCGATCTTGTCTCCGCCTGTGGAAGGAAGACCTCTGATTATGTATTTGACTGTGCTTGAAGACTCGATGGGTTGTGTACTCGGTCAACAAGATGAATCAGGGAAGAAAGAATTTGCTATCTACTACCTCAGTAAGAAGTTTACTGATTGTGAGTCTCGATACTCAATGCTTGAGAAGACGTGCTGTGCTTTGGCTTGGGCTGCTAAGCGTTTGCGCCAGTATATGATAAATCATACAACTTGGTTGATATCCAGAATGGATCCAATTAAGTATATTTTCGAGAAGCCTGCTTTAACTGGGAGGATTGCCCGTTGGCAGATGCTGTTGTCTGAGTATGATATCGAGTATCGAGCTCAGAAAGCTATCAAAGGTAGTATCTTGGCTGACCATTTAGCGCACCAGCCGACTGAAGATCATCAGTCAGTTCAGTATGACTTCCCAGATGAGGAGATTCTGTATTTGAAAATGAAAGATTGTGATGAGCCTACACTTGATGAAGGTCCGGAACCTGGTTCCAGATGGACGATGGTGTTTGATGGTGCTGTAAATCAGTACGGAAATGGAATTGGGGCAGTAATCATTACTCCTCATGGCATGCATATTCCGCTTACAGCAAGGCTAACTTTCAAATGCACGAATAATATGGCAGAGTATGAGGCCTGTATTATGGGACTTGAAGAGTGTATTGATTTGAGAATCAAGCATCTTGATGTGTATGGTGATTCGGCCCTAGTTGTTAATCAGATCAAGGGTGAATGGGAGACGAATCAGCTAAGTCTCATTCCGTACAGAGATTATGCGAGAAGGATTTCAACTTTCTTTATAGAAGTTGACTTTCATTATATTCCTCGAGAGGATAATCGGATGGCAGATGCTCTTGCTACGCTCGCTTCCATGATTGTTGTGAAGTATTGGAATGAGGTTCCCAATATTGCCGTGATGCGCTTGGATAGACCAGCTCACGTATTCGCAGTAGAAGAAGTGAAAGATGACAAGCCTTGGTATTTTAATATCAAGAATTTCCTCCAGAACCAGGTCTACTCGCCTGGGGCATCTGTGAAAGATAGGAAAACTTTGAGAAGGTTGTCAGGCAGTTTCTACCTCAGTGGTGAAGTGCTGTATAAGAGAAATTTTGACATGGTTTTGCTCAGATGCGTGGATAGACACGAAGCAAACCTGTTGATGACTGAGGTCCATGAGGGTTCATTTGGTACTCATTCCAATGGACATGCCATGGCAAGAAAGATGCTGAGAGCAGGCTACTATTGGCTGACAATGGAGTCTGACTGCTGCAAATATGTGAAGAAATGCCACAAGTGTCAGATTTATGCGGATAAGATTCATATTCCTCCGACACTTCTGAACGTGATTTCATCACCATGGCCTTTCTCTATGTGGGGAATCGACATGATCGACATGATTGAACCGAAGGCGTCCAACGGACACAGGTTTATTCTCGTAGCAATTGACTACTTCACCAAATGGGTTGAGGCCGCTTCGTATGCGAATGTGACCAGACAGGTGGTTGTGAAGTTTATCAAGAACCAACTGATTTGTGGTTATGGTGTGCCAGATAAGATCATTACTGATAATGGATCTAATCTGAATAATAAGATGATGGATGAGTTATGCGCTGAATTCCAGATTGCACACCATAATTCCTCTCCTTACAGACCTAAGATGAATGGGGCTGTTGAAGCTGCTAATAAAAATATCAAGAAGATTATCCAGAAGATGACGGTTACGTACAAAGATTGGCATGAGATGCTGCCATTTGCTTTGCATGGTTATCGTACATCTGTCCGCACTTCAACAGGGGCGACCCCTTTCTCTCTTGTTTACGGCATGGAAGCTGTTCTCCCAGTAGAGGTGGAGATCCCATCAATGAGAGTCTTGATGGAAGCCAAGTTGACTGATGCTAAATGGATTCAGAGTCGTTATGACCAACTGAATTTGATTGAAGAGAAGCGATTGACTGCCATGTGCCATGGTCAGTTATATCAGCAGAGAATGAAGAAAGCATTCGATAAGAAGGTCAAGCCTCATGTGTTCCGAGAAGGTGACCTCGTGCTCAAGAAAGTTTTGTCTTTCGTGCCCGATTCCAGGAGCAAGTGGACTCCAAACTATGAGGGTCCATATGTTGTTAAGAGAGCCTTTTCAGGCGGTGCTTTGATGCTTACAACAATGGATGGGGAGGATCTCACTCGTCCTGTGAATTCAGATGCAGTCAAGAAATACTTTGCCTAAAAAAAAGTATATGCAAATGAAAAAACAGAATAGCTCGCTAAGTTGAAAACCCGAAAGGGCGGCTTAGGCAAAAATGAGCGTCTCGGTGGAGAACCCGCAAGGGCGATCCAGGCAAAAATTAGAAACATGAAAAAAGAGTGAATGTTTGTATCCCGTTAGATTAAGTACCTCATCCTGGGGCAATCTAGGCAAAAATTAGGGATTTGGCAAGTAACTGCATCCTGACAAGACTTTCTGTTCCACAGCTGTCTTTCCGTCAGAAGCTCTCGATTCGTCGTCAACTGAAGCTTCGAATACATCGAGATTCAACTTGGTAGAGAAAGGATCATTATGTTCAATGTAGCCCTCTTCCAATATATATCACTGATTTCAAATTTGTACAGATCTGTGGAGTCTTGCCATTTGCAGGCTACCATTCCATCAAATCAATTTGAGCTTTTTATCCAATTATTTGCAGTCTAATTTGTTTCAATTCAACAAATGTTTTGCATGTTTTAATTGATAAAATGTCATTGTTTTAAACAAATAAATTTTTCAAAATTGATGTTTTAAACAAAGTGAACATTCACAACGATGAAAGGATACTTAAGAATTTCTCAGTGCTCTCCCGAGGGTGGCATGATTTCCAACAGGTAAGACATTTGTTCATATTCCTGGTTTGGCTGTATCCTCTTTCTCCTGCTTTTGTTGTTGGGGTTGTTCCCTAAGCAGTGTTGGTTGTTGAAGATTCAGTTTCTTCTCCACCAGTTATCTCCCCAGCATGGGTGTTTTCATTTTGAGAAGGTTCTGTAGTTGGTGGTTTGATGCCCCAGTACCCCATCACTCCCCCGGTGCAGTTGTCGGTAGGAGTTGTTGCTTCTCTCCTCAGCACAGTCGTTTTCTGGAAGACTCAGTAAGTCGGTGGGTGACACCCGGTATTTTACTCTCTTCCCCGGCAAGGTCGCTAGCATAGTTGTTGCTATCTTTCCATCAGAATGCGGGTCCTTCAGCAGAGCAGTGTTTATTTCCTCCTCAGCAGTTGTGGGTTTCTTCTCAGAAGAGTCAGCATTTGGTGGTTGATCCCCAGCTCTCCTCCCTATCCCAGTGGGTTCCTCAGTGAATATCCCCAGTGGATCTGCCAGTAGATTTGTGGTTTGGTGGATTGTATTTGTGCAAAATCCCCTAGAGGTGATAATCCTCGACAGAGTCAGGGTATATTTGTGGTATCCCCTCAGAGTCTCCGCCAGAGGTGAAATCTCTGTTTCCCCAGTAGGGTTGGTTGGTGATCTATCATCCAGAGACTGGGCTGATTTCCTGATTGCTCTTGATCCCCAGTAGAGTGGCTTATTGCAGAATCTACTTGTGTGATCTTTTCTTCCTCCTCAGTGGGTTGTTCCCCAATGGAATACTTGTATCATCCCCAAGTAGAGTTGCTTGTGCAGTTGGATTCTACGTGGATGATCTGTTCTCCCTTAGTGGGTTGTTCCCCAGTGGAGTTATTTTGGAGTTGCTTCGTAGCAGTTCTCGCCTGTGCAGTGAGCTCTTGTTCCCCTGCAGATGTTTTGGGACTTCTCCCATCCCCCAACAGATTTGTCTTTGTGGCCGTTTATGCCTGTTGTGACTTTCTGTTCCCCGTTGGGTTGTTTGTTGATCCATCGCTCAGAGATTTGGTGATATCTCTGACCTCTTTTTCCTCCCCGCAGATCTTTGCTCTTCAGCATTGAAGATCTCTGGCAGATTGGCTTTCCAGTTTGATTTTTCCCTGGAAGTATAGTACCGGGTGTTTGATTCCTGGAACCTGTTTGTGTTAGAATTGTCTGTTTTGTCAGCATTCATCAAACATAAATCACGCATGTTCATGCATAATCATAAACATTCAGATATTCATGTTGCATTTTTGCCATATATCTTTTGTTTGTTGTTTCCTGCTAATGGTGATACAGACCTCCTTTATAGATCTCCCTAAGCAGAAGTCGGGTGTTTAAATCTCTCAAAATAGAGTCAGCCCTTAAGCAGAAAGTGTCTGTCTTTCACTCTGCAGTTCCCCACTGAGATATATCCTCGTGGATGACGGTTACTTCCGTTCCCTCCCAACACACATTGGGACGGGTTTTCCCTTTTGAGTTATATCCTCATCAGGACGAGTCTTGATTCAGTCCGCCTTTTTGGTTTGATCCTAAATTGGCCCCTTTTTCAACTGTCTCTCGCGCTTCCCTGTGGTATAAATGAATAGTAGCTTACTAACCGACGCTCATTCATATTATCCTCAGTGGAACTTTTGGCTTTCTGCCTACAAACCAGCAGTCGTAAGTCCTATCTTTGCGGTTTTCTACCTACTAACCGGTAGTTCAAACCCTGTTTTTCTCCACTAGCAGAGCTAACTTTGTTATTCATCCCAACCGATGACAGTTACTCTTCTGTGGTTTTCTATCCAACTTTTGGTATATGTAATTCCCTCTTTCTGGTTATCTTCATCTAGTATTCGATGTTGATTTTCCTTCGCTTGGATGAGTTGCTTGAATAAACACTCATATCCCCAGCAAGTCTTTTGTGGATAATTGCCGTATGCTAGCAATTTTATCCCCAGCGGGCCCTTTCACCATTTGTCAGTGATTGTGTTCCCCGGATCATTGATTTTTCATCATTGTATCCCAGCGAGTCTTCTTTCATTTACCCTCTTGTTGGTAATGTCTGTTGCTCCCTTTGATTGGCCATCATTATATACCTAGTTTGGTATCCCGATGCCTTTCTTTTCGGATTTTTATCCTATAAACAACCTACAACCGGTTAAGGATAATCTTCCTCTCGAGGTTATTGTTCACGTTTTGACGGCTATGAATAATATATCTCATTCACTCTTCGGTCGAAGCCTTTTGTGTTTCTCCAGTCGAGTAAGATTTGTATTCCTTGTGGAATCGAATATCCATCCTATAAACAAGTCTGCTGTTCTAGCTTTCTTCAGGAGGATAAGTGTCTTGGAACACAAACCAATTCACGATTTCGGATTTTTATCCTATAAACAACCTACAATCCGGTTCAGGATAATCTTCCATGTGAGTATTTTATCCACGTTCTGAAGGTAATGGATATTATATCTCGTTCGCTCTTGGGTCAATCTTTTGATTGTTTTCTCCGCAGAGTAAGATTCGTATTCCTTGTGGAATCGAATATCCATCCTATAAACAATTTTTCTTTCGCTCTCTTCAGGATGATGAGTGTCTTGGAATACAAACCAATTCACGGTTTCGGATTTTATCCTATAAACAACCTACAACCCGGTTCAGGATAATCTTCCATGCGAGTATATTATCTACGTTTTGACGGCTATGGATAATATATCTCATGCGCTCTTTGGTTGAATCCTTTGTTTGTTTCCCCAACTGAGTAAGATTTGCATTCTTTACAGAATTAAATGTCCATCCTATAAACAAGTCTGCTTTTCTAGCTTTCTTCAGGATGATGAGTGTTTTGGAATACACACCAATTCACGCTTTGGTCGGTCACCTGTTACATACCCACAACCCGGTATCCTTGGTGTTTCCTTCCTGTCTGCTCCCTATTATGACCTTGGTCCCCTGTGGAGTCGGATTTCCCTGAGTTGAAGTTTTACCTTTTTCAGGTCTTCCTCAGATGGTTGGTTGATTGATATCTCTCACCCGTATACCGGTCTTAGATATTCATTCTTCCTGAGTTTGTTACTCACTAACCGGTAACATCTCATCCTTTGGTTTCCCCTGGAAAGTCTTTTCTAGATTTCCCCAGCGGATTTGTGTTCCTATTCGTGTTGCTGTATTGGTGTTATCCCCAGTACATGCATTTTGTGAGTCAGCTTGAGTCTTTCCAATGGAAGTGTTTTCCTTTGGAATTTCTTTCTCTCCCCAGTTTGAGTCCTTTACTTCCCCAGTAAAGTCTCTGGTCTATTTTTGTTATCCCCTAACTCAGAGTCGTGTCCTGCTCACGCATTCCTTTTTATTATCCCCATAAGAGTCCTGTTTGAGTCTCTGTTCCTGGTGAGTGAATTACTCCGATGGATCGTCTTTTCTTCTGTGCGAACCTTATCCCCACAGAGTTTGTGTCTTTTACATGCATACATCTGCATCATGAGGTCTCTTAGGGACCAAAATTTGTCTCATTACTGTTATTTAAGCCCATTCTACCGCGTCAAGATGAAGATTTCTAAACTTCACTTCTCCGGTTAAAATGACCTTAAATAGGGGCATCTGTAAGACCCCAATTTTGTCCCTAAGATCCCTCATGGCATCATATCATATCATATCATTGCCTCAAGGATCATTGTGCACCTTGCCTTCTCCCCTGTGGGTGGGTTATCTTTTGAGAGTGGTTTTTGATCACCAAGCATGTTTTGCATTTGTATATCATTGCTTTTCATTTGTTTACTAACCAAAAGTACAAAAATATTGTCATCTAACACTGTTACTTGCAGATGAAGCAACATTAGGTCAAACCAGTCAAAGGCATTCATTGAGCCATAGATGGTGGCCATTCTGAAGAATTTGGGCACCATGATAATTCATCAAGAGTTCATATTAGTTGTGATATCATTTGGAATCAAGATCTCAAGTGGTAGAGGCTTGGATGTCATCTGAGCATGGCTAGGTCAGCTGAAACCCTAGCAAAGTCAACTGTGGTCAACTGTGCATAAAATCAGGGATTTGAAGGTGGAAGATGGTTGGAGAGGTCTTATTCATGTCCATACAAGTCTCATTTGACATTTCAAACATCAACATTGAAGGATTTGAGGTCAGATAAAAAGTTTCCAAAAATAGTAAGTGACCTGTAATTTCAAACTGCCAAAAATGGAAAGGTCTTCTCCTCAAACTTACATCATCAAGGAAGCTTCAAATGGAATTTTCTCCAACATGAAAGTTGAAGATCTTGCTCTCACCTTTCCAAAAAGTCCAAGAACACTAATTTCTCATTTGTGGTCGGTAAGTTATGATCAAATCATTGTCAAGAAAAGTTGAACTTCAAGGAGGCATAACTTTTGAACCAAAAGGCCAATTCATGTGATTCTTTTTTGAGCAAATTTCTTTTGATCTCCTCTATCATAATCATTCATTACATCTCATCAAAAATCATCACACAAAAAGTGCATTTTTCAAGTGAATCAATTTGAATTTTGGTGGGAAAAAAGGTCATTTTGAAAAGTACACATGACTTTCATTCCAAACCAATTGCAATGGCCTTAAAACAGATTTTGTGACTTGCTGCAAGTAAAATTTTACTGTTCCATTGGTCACATGTGCATGAGGGTGATTTTGGCATTTTGGCATAATGCTTCATTTCACTAATCCAATCCATTTTGCCTAATCATGTTTAGCTAGCTTGATTAACAGGAACTATAAAGCCCTAATCATAACAAAATTCTGCATCAACAATTCACAATTTCAGATCCAAGCTCATTTTCATCTCAAATTCTCTCAAATTCTCTCAAATTTTTCTCAACTTCTTCCATCGATTTTCATCATTTTTCTTGCTTGCTCCTTGCTCTAATCATCATATGCAGGCATTGTGAAGATCTGTTGAAGAGGAATTGTGAAGAATTCTTGAAGATCGTGGCTGTCGAAAGTTGAAGATTCACATGGCAGTTGGAGATTTCTGCGAATTCAAGCTGTGTTGAGATGAAGTTTTGCTTCCATACATCCTCCCAAGCATCATTGAACATCTGTTTTCATCTTCCAGGCATTGAGGAGCACGAATCCAACTGCTGCATCATCATCAAGGTAAATTTCGATCGTGCCAATTCTTGAAATCTTGATGTGGCTTTTGTAGATCTTAGCATGTAGTGCATTCTGCAATTTAGTTCGTGAAATTTCATAAATTTTGAGGAAGATATCTGGATTTGAATGTTGATTGTTAGAACTTGTTTTGCTCGATTCATGTGATATAGTTAGAATTAATTTAAATTGAAGCTGGATTAGTGATGTATGATGAATGATGAATCGATCCATATAATTTTCATGCATTTCTGTGGAGTTTCGTTCTTGATGAGTATGAACATGATGAAGATGATGATGAATGTTAAGTTTCGTTTCCAGATCGTGTGTAGATCTTGCCTGGCCATTGTTTTGCATGGATTTCATGTTTGTGTGCCATGTGACCAATAGCAGCGCGCCACATCTTTTAATGAAACGCATCGTTTCATTAGGCGCGCGCTTAGTTCAAATAATGCCACGGTTCGAATCCGGCCTCAGGCATTTCACAAATTGCCTTGTTGCATTTTCTCATGTATGTTCACATATTCACATGCTTTCCATTCACATTTTTTTTTATTTTTCTTCCACATTCAAAAAATCATAACTCTCTCAATATTTGTCCATTTCACATGAGACTTTTTATGCCATGATCCTTGTGATGTCCTTTATTGTTTGATGATTTTTAATGAATTTGTGCACGGTTGGAAAAAATAATAGCTTAGGGTTTGTTCTCACATGTCATTTCTTGCATATAGCTTGCCATTTCATTTGTGAAATCATGATGCTTGATCCAAAATTCTTGAAATTTTACATGCATAATCTAGACTCATTCCTGGTCATTATGGTATATAGTTTGTGATTTTTGCATTTCTGGATTGTGAGATATGACCTGATCTTTGGAGGTGTGACAATGTATGTCACACCATTTCTTGTCCAACTTGTGGAATTTCTTTACTATTCCTATTGAACTTGAATTGATCTGGATATTTGCATGTTGATACTTATGGATGTTAAGTTTGCTTGTGATTTTTCCTGGAATTTTTGAATGCATTTTCTATTTGTTTGAGAATTTTCCCTCTGTTTGACCAATTGTGAACTTTTTGGGAGTCATGATCTTATATGATTTGTGAGATCCTTGGTGTTTATTGGATGGACCTAAAATTTGGCATGTGTATTATAGAGATCTTGAAGTTTACCCTGGCTTTGGTTTCATTCATTTATCATGTTTGGTTTCTGTTTTATGATTGCTTGAAGTTGAGGCATGATTTGGTGCCTTGTTTGAGTTTGTCTTTGCATACCATGACTTGTAGATTTTAATTTCTATGCTTCCACTTATCCAAATGCAATGAATTTTGGTGTGCTGATCCTTTGATATGTTCTGTTTAAGCATGATTTTTCTTGGAATTTATTGAGCCATTTTGGCATTGATATGCTTGTGTTCATTCTGTTTGCTCCAATGTGATTCCAACTTGCCTAGTTTGACATGATTTTCTCATGAAATGGATTTGGTGCATAGTTTTGATATGAGACCAATTAGACTTTGTTCTTATTTGATCAATCTTGATTTTGATCAACTTTCATGTTCTGTTTTGGTTTATTTCTCCTCCTTTGACCCTAGGCTTGCCCTAGTGGTCTACTTCTCATGTTTGAGTTTGATTTTCAGGTTGAAGAAGCAATTGCTTTAAGGAGATTAATTCAAGTTGATTGAGTTTGGTTTATTTGATTGACATTAACTAACTTGGTTTGTTTTGTAGGATGCCTTAGCTCACTTGAGTAGAGCATGTTCTTTGCACATTGCTTTGCTTGATTGTACATTGTGTATTGACTGTTGGTTCTTATCTGTCTGTTTTGACTTTGTGATTTGAATACTGATTGAGTTGGATTGATTTCAGGTACCTTAGTTGCTAAGTTCATTGTGAACTTGTTTGTGCTTTGCTAAGCTAGGTATAACATTCTCTCCTCCATGTAGTCTGGAAGACCTGGCCTGTTACTTGGCCAGGCAACTGTCTGAAGTCCTCCTTAAGAGGCAATGTTTGTGATTGTTTATTTTTGTCCCCAAGCAGGAAAAGTCCTTTTGATAAGGCAATTGGTAGATAGAAGAGATGTGTAGTACATCTCCTACTAGTCTGTGTGTCTTCCCTTTGCTCACATTACATGTTGTAGCATTGTGGATCTTAACCCAAGATCTATCGAGTCATTAACTTGTGGAGAGAGTTCCAACTTTCTGAACTCCCACACCTTATGATATTCAAAGCTCTCCCTGACCAAGGATAAGAGCAATGAGGCACACCCCTCATATCCTTTCATCTGCTTCGTCTTAACTCTCATTGTTAAGGTTAAGAGCACCATTTACCCCATTCTAGTTGACTTTAAAGTCTAACCTTTGCTTGAGCCTAATTGCTTGGATATAGTGAGTGCTAAATGACTTTGTTTGATTGAGTGTTTGGTTCATCTGTGCATATTTGCTTGATTGCCTTTGTGCATTTATCACCATTAATTGCTCATTAGTGCATGATCATCATTTCATATCTTTGTGATCCATCTTTGTTTGCCCATTGAGGAATCGACAGTAAGCCCACTTGTTGGCCATTGTTCCTATGATTTGGAGGGGATTGAGTGTAAGACCAGTTCATTGGCCACTCAAGTCTTCTTTGCTCATTGCTTCTGTTTGTTTGTGGTATGTGAGGATGCAATTGTAAGACCATGTTGTTGGCATTGGCATTCCTATGATCATCCTGTGGAGGTTAGAGTAAGCCCAGATAGATTGGCATCTGACATCCATGTTTGTTTTCTTTTAGGAGATTAGAGTAAGACCATTTATTGGCATCTGATATCCAGGTTTTGTTTTTTTGTTTTAGGAGATTGGAATAAGTCCAGTTTATTGGCATCTGATATCCTTGTTTATTTTAGGAGACTGGTGTAAATCCATTTATTGGTATCCGGTATCCACCTTTGTTTGTGAGATTGGTATAAGCCCAACTATTGGCCTCCGGTATCACTTGTTTTGCTTATTTGTTATTGCTCATTGCTTATTCCTAAGGACACACTTGAATCATCTTCTATATGATTTCAAGAGGTGAACCTTTCTGAGAAGTTTTACACTCCTTTATCCATTCACCCTCTTTGTCCTAAACCTTTTCACATGTTGCTTTCAAAACTTTGATATTATTGTGCAAACATCTTCATGTCTTTTCAAATTAGAAACCTGGACCCATAGTCCTTGACTTTTCAAACTCCATTTCATAACACTTCTTTGAATCAATCCTAATCATACCTTGACCATATTTTGTGAATATTCATAATCAGTCAACTTCACCCATTCTATTGTTTTGTGGCGTTGTCCATTGTTAATATGTTTTCATACATTAGCCGTAGGTTTCAATTACCATAGTGGTTGATGTAAATCTTACCTTATCCTTAGTGAGTTGATTGTAAGTCTTCCATACTTATTATAGGGTTAACCCCTCACTAGTATGTTGAAGCCGTCCTCGCATGGTGGATTGTTGATTCAGGTTGAGTTTTCTCCCATTGGTAATGAAAAGCCTTAATGCTTGTGTTTTAAAATGAATTCACTAATTTTTGGAAATCTTTTAGCCGAACTACGGGGTTTTGATCCTTACCTTTGATGGAAGGTACGTAGGCCACGGGTTCATCCGTTCAAACACAAAAACAATAAAAATTGTACATTCTTTTCTCATCATCCCATTCATGTTTGCACAAGAAATATTTCATAACAAATAACATTTCATACAACAATTGTGAAAAGGGCTCCCTAGGAGTACCTAGGACGTTTTGGGTGCCTAACACCTTCCCATTGCGTAATTCACCCCTTACCCAGACTCTCTGATCTTTTCATTAGTTTTCTATGTGTAAAACTTCTTAGGCTTTTGTTCGCTTTTTAGCCATTCCTTAGGATAAATAAAAGTGCGGTGGCGACTCGATTCTTTGTATTCGTCAATAAATCATATAGTGACGAATACACCGCTACACTTACCATTGATTGAATTTGCATACAACAATAGTTACCATGCAACTATCAAAATGGCTCCTTATGAAGCCTTGTATGGACGAAAATGTAGAACACCTTTGTATTGGATGACAGTTGGTGAAGAAATAAGTTTAGGACCAAAGATTATTCAAGAGACTACAAAAAGGATAAGAATGGTTCATGATAACATAAAGAAAGCACAAGATATCCAAAAGAGTTATTCATCTAATAGAAGGAGACCATTAGAATTTGAGGAAGGTGATCATGTATCCTGAAGGTGATTCCAAGCTCAAGACTGAAAGGAGCATTTAAGTCACGGAAGTTAAGTCCAAGATGCGTAGGACCATACCAGATTATAGAGAGGATTGGTGAAGTAGCTTACAGATTAATCTTACCACCTTCTTTGTGGGAAATGCATGATGTTTTTCACGTATCTCAACTTCAAAAGTTCATTCCTGATTTTCTTCATCCTATTCTTCCAGATTCAGTAAAATTAGAAGCATACCTAACTTTCAAACCTCAACCAAGACGTGTTGTAGGACAAGAAACTAAGGTGTTAAGAAATAAGGAGATTCCTCTTGTTAAGTTCAGTGGGATGGACCACATCCGGGCAATGCAACTTGGGAGCTGGAGTCTGGAATGAGAGAAGTTCACCCTCATCTCTTCTAGGTAATTGTAGCGGCGTATTCGTTACCTTTAGATTTATTGACTAAATCAAAAGTAAATCATACAATTCGAGTCGCCACCGCACTTCTATTTATCCAAAGGAAAGGTTAGAAAGCGAACAAAAACCGAGAAGTTTTATCAAATCAAAAACTAATAAAAATGTCAGAGATATGGGTAAGGGGGTTGGTTATGCAATGGGAAGGTTTTAAGCACCCAAAACATCCTTAGTACTCTAAGGGATCCCTTTTTACAAATGTTGTATGGTAGGTTGGTATTTGTGAAAAGATATTTGTGAAAACATGATTGGGGAGATAAGAAGAGAATATACAAGTTATTTACAATTTTGTGTTTGAATGGATAAACCCATTGCCTACGTACCATCTTAAAAAGGTAGGATAAAAACCTCGTAGTTCGGGGTAAAAATCTTAAAAAGAAGTTGGTGAATTGATTGGTCAAAAGCCTTAAGGTCTTTTGTTATCAAAGGGAGAAAACTCAACCTAAAACCACAAATCCATCATGTGAGGAGAGCTTCAACATGCTAGTGAGGGGTTAACCCTATAATAAGCATGGAAGACTTATAGTCCAAGACTAAGGATGCATGTGAGTATTATATTAACCTCTAGGATAACTCAAACCTAATAGCTAATGTTTATGAAAAGCTTTAACACATATGATCATTGGAACCACAAAAACAATTGAGTGAGTTGTATTTACAAATGAAAAGTATTCACAAAATAAAGTCCAAGTTGACTTAAGATTCAATTCAAAATAAGTGTTATGAAAAGAGTTTGAAAAATCAAAGGCATAGTTCCTAGGTTTCTAAATTTTGAAAGCAATGTTAATGTTTGTACAAAAAAAAGTTTGGCTTGGGTTAGAGTGGAGAGAAGAAGAGAAGGGCTAGGTCCAAAACATGCAAAGATGAGGGAAGAGAAATAAAACCACTTGGAGTTCCCTTCTTGAGATCATAAAGATGATCCAAGTTGTTCCTTTCCTTTGGACTTAGCAAATAATAAGCAACGAACTCAAGAAATCAATCAAGTATTCAAACAAGCTCCTAGGAATCTTCCGATTGGCTTTTGTCTCTCTCATTTTGGATGTCCATGACAATGGTTCTTCTAATTGGCTCAAGTTTAGGATCCCTATCACACAAGAACACACAAATCAAAAAGTTCCACACTGCAATGAAAGAATGGACACGAGTGAGTTTAGAATTAGGGTCCTTTCAATTCATCTTCAAGATTAAACACTCTAAATGCATGAGGCCTAGTTGCTCTTTAACATTTTTAGCATTCTAAAGGCACGAGGCCTAGTTTCTCTTGAAACTCCATTTAGCATAGGTAAGGTCCTAAGTCTAAGTCCTTTCTCCATTTTGCATTGGGTTCACACAAACAAAACAAAACAAGCACAACGCAATAGTATATACACAATAATGTGCTCAAGTGAGCAAAAGGAAAATGGCATAAACATAAACATAAACATGAGCTCAAGTGAGCATAGGGAAAAGGACAATATGAATAAATCAGCAAGAAATTAAATTGCATTAAAGTAAATTGCAAGAATTAAATGATTGAATTAAAAGTTAGTCAATAGTAGTTAATGTTAGTGTTCCATAAGGCAATTTAGCGCTATGTTAAGCAATCGTAAGTGGACTAATGTAGTAGTCACACCTATATGAGGCCGGTCAATAAAACTATAGGCAAACAAACACAAGTTAGAGATCATGACTAGTAAGCCAAGCTCCTACAACTTGCCATGCCAAAAGAAAAGAAGAATGACCTTGTATGGATTTAGGTTTTTTGCTTGACCAAGAAGCAACCTATCTTTAATGCAAAGCAATTCACTTGATATTTGATCAAGATGATTTTGATTTGAATCAAAGAAGGTTAAGCCTCTCATATGTCAAGGCTAACCACCAATCATTAACTCATTGGTCAAAAAGAAAAAAGAAGAAGAAGAAGATGGAAATGGAATGTACATAATTGAAATTCAAATGACATAAGTTAAACACATTGATCAAACATGAAATGAATCAACATCAATTAATGGTAAATAGAAGTGAGATGAAGCTTAGAAGTTAAGAAACAACACAAATATTTTTGGTATCTTTTGGAATTAAAATAATACTTGAAATAAAATGAACAAATAAAGGTCAAACTTCAAATTCAATTCAAATTAACTTGGAAAATTCCAATTGGATCATCATAAGTCTAACATGGTCAAACAAGGTTTGACAAAAATTTTCATAATTTTTTGAAAACAGAAACTAATTTTAAACAATTAAAAAATGAAGATAAATAACATAATTGAACTAAAATCTCAAATAAATCTCAAATCAATTAAGAAATTGATGAGAATATTTTTCATAGATTCATCATCATTGATAGGAAAAATATTAAGTGTACTATTTTTACCGATGTAGTAATAAGGAGTTTTATTCCTAATTATCGATCTCAGGGATTGCGTAGGAAATACTTATTTTACTTCTGATTCTATTTGAACAAAAACAAAATGGTTTGGTTGGTTTTGGGAATTTATAACAATAAACACAAAAAGATAGTAAAGAATAATTGATTAAGATGAAAGATGCGGGGTGAGTGGCTGATTTAATTAGTTATGAATTCAAGTCAAGATTTCCTCAATACACATGAAACATTCAATTACCTAACCTCAGAATGTTCTTCCTTAAGTCCTTAATGAAGAAACTATTAAACTACCAATTCTTACTCAAATGTCCATTCAACTAATAATTGGTTTTAATCATAAATAATATCAAGGTTTATGGTGATTTAAAAAAGTTCCTAGTCCTAGGTGATGCAATTATAAACCCAATTGTGTGAAAACCCTAACAATCACAATCCTGTTATTGATAGTCATAGATCTAATTGTATTTGTCCGATACAAAAGCATAATAACATCACACAATTGAATTGAAATACGTAACATAGTAATAAGGAAATCCATGGTTAGAATTCATAACATCAGATCAAATCAGGACCATCCCTAGCATTGGGGGAGTTTAGCCTCTCATAGTATTCAAAGAAATCATAGTGTGGAAATTAAACATTACAAAGAATTAGGAGATTTTGATCTTCAATGGTTGATGCCCTTGAATCTCGCCGTCTTCAAATCCTCTGTAGTAGCTATATTCTCCAATGCAATGTTTTTTCTCATACGTCAAAAAGTCCTCTTCTCTTTCTCTCCAAAGTCTTCTAATAGCCTTAGATTGTTTTTTCTCCCAGCAAGAAGTCCAAAATCCCTTAATGAACAGGGCAGATCCACACAACATAAAGTAAAATTTCTCAGCCGCACCCATCAACACGGGCCGTGTGGATTCACACGGGTGCCCGTGTTGCTCTTCAAAAGTTGTGTTTTTTAAAGCAAGCTATAGAGGCATCAACACGGGTTGTGTTGATGCACACAGGTGCCCGTGTTAACCCCCTGTTTTACCTCTTTGAGTGCTCCTTCCTGGAAAATAACACGGGTTGTGTTGATGTACACGAGAGCCCGTGTTGACCTTCTGCATCTTCATATTTTGGCCTTCCGGAGCATCCAATACTCAACTATTAGTCCTTTTGAACCTATGCAACAACCTGCAACACTAACACTACCAAATCGAAGCATAAAAGAGACTTTTTGACACAAACATGTAACAAAATGCAATGCAACAATAAACTAACGAAACATGTTAAATGACTTTAAAACAACTAAAAACAACCACAAATCTTACCAAAGTGATGAAAATATGCCGGATAAAAGGTGTGAATTCGATGAAAATATTGAGTCCAAACAAAGGTCACCCACGAATTCACTTTCCACAATGCAACCTTGTCCTTCACAACTTGTGTTCTTCCTTTCCAATCAAGTTTCCGGTTTTTCCGACTCAAACTGTTCACCACATTTCCACATTAGAGGCCTCGTTACCTGTAAGCTTTTTCACATACTCACAACATCTCTCATGGTTAGGGTGTTTACACTCACAGCACAACATACAATACCAAACTCTTAAATTTGAATAAATTCTAATTTCACTACAACAACAGATTCCACACACTTTATGAGGTCTTTTCGGTTGTAACGGGGCTTGGGTACGGTAGGATAGACACAGAAATGGATAACAAATGGTTTTGAACTCGGCATTCATGTTGTTTGATTTTCTCTTTTTTTTCGTGCTTAACTCATAACTCTGGGGGTTTATTCACTTTTGACTCTTGTTAACTCAATTCTCTGTGAGAATTTTACAGGTGTTAGAGTCTTAAGTCTCGGAAAGTGCATTTCATTTTTTTTTCTTTTAGGACATACACACGTCTCTTCTTTTTGCATTACTTTTAGATCTCTTCTTATGCACTTGCCCTTTCTTTAAAGATTACCACCCCAAACTTAGCTTTTTGCACATTTTGTAACTTACAACAATCATGCCGATTAATGGAAGAAATGAATGATTAATGGTTAATATGGGGTTTATTACGAACAAAAAGGCTAAGGCTCAACGGGGTTCACGAAGGGTAAACATACAAATAGGGATGGGTAGAAAGGCTCTGGGCTAAACAAACAACTTGCCTCAGTGTGTGTTGTCATGCTGTGAAGTGTCAAAAGAACATACGCAAAGTCAGAGTGATAGAGTCATACCTGGCTGAACTCTCATGATGATATTTAGTGTTTGGCCTTTGTATTCTCACCATGTAGGTTAAACTTACAAGCTCTGAAGCCTTCTAGTGTCATGTGGTTTCTTTTCCGATTCGGTTCTACCATACCGCTCTCTCGGTCCAGTGTCACCAAATTGTGTCCGACTTTTACTTTCTCATGGTTGCATCAACTTCCGGGGTACCTTAACAGAACAAGTATGGGGAGTGTCTTTCATCCACTACATTCGATCCCGGATTCGTCCAACAATTTCTCATCACTCTGTACACACTAGTAAACAATAAAAACAAAATACTACGACAACAGAAGCAAAAACGAAAGCGAAAAATGATGAAGGAAAACATGAACAAAATGAAAACGAAATAAAACATGAAAGGAAAAACCCCCCCACACCTGAACTAAACATTGACCTCAATGTTTAAATCCAGATACAAAGGGGACTCACAAAATCCATCCCGTACAAAATAACACGGGTCGTGTGCATCTACACGGGTGCCCGTGTTGGTGATCTGGTTTCCTCCTCTCTACACACGCCCACTTCTTTGGTTCAGGGCAATCAACACGGGCGCCCGTGTTGGTGATCTGGCTCCCTCAACATTTGAAAATTATTTTGTTGTTTTACTGCACTTGTATGGTTTCCTTCCATTTTGAGGTGTTTGTGACTTTGCTCTTCTAATTCTCCTCCTCCCCTACAACAAAATTTTAGCACACACAAAGAAAAAGAAAAACGAAATAAATTAGAAATCAAACGCGTGGGTTGCCTCCCACGAAGTGCTTCGTTTAACGTCGCATGGCTCGACGATTCATTTCCCTTATCATGGGGGGTATTTCAGGTTCACAACCTTGTTGCACCTCTTGTCTACAACACGGACGTTGTCTCTTTTATTAGTGTGGACTCCTTTGTCCCACGATTCCTTTTTAGCCTTCCTTTCGGTGTTAGGAATCTTTCCGTTTAGGGTGGCTACTGGCAGTGGTGAGACTTTGATAGTATTCAATGTCCTGATTAAGCCTACTTGATACTGAGATTCTGTATCTTCCTCCATCTCCTGGTCTTCAATAGCATTCAATGTTATTTCCTTGTTGTGAACTTTCAAGGTTAACGTGCACTCATCCATGTCGAGCTTGCATCGACTCGTCTTCATGAAAGGTCGACCCAGAATGATGGGTGCCTCATTGTCTTCAGGTATGTCTAGGATTACAAAATCGACTGGAAAAGTCAAGTCCGCTATTGTTACCAGCACATCTTCAGCTATACCATATGCATCTTTTCTTGAGTGATCCGCAAACTTCAGATTGGTCTTTATATCACTGATATTTTCAATACCCAGCCTGTGATAGATCGATAATGGCATCAGATTCACACTAGCTCCAGAATCTATTAGTACCTTTTTTAAGGTTCTTTCTTTGATTGTGCATGGTACTGTGACGGTTCCTGGATCCTTTTGTTTGTTAGGAATGTTCTGCTCTAGGGAGTTTGCATTATATTGTTCCTTACCGGATACCTGTTCTTTAGTGGTTGGTTTCTTTTCAGCCATTACCTCTTCCACGAATTTCTTGTACATGGACATCCTTTCAAATGCTTCAAACAAGGCCATATGACCCTCAATCCTTTTAAACATTGTCATGAATTTCTCCAAGTCTGACTCACTAGGTTCCTTATTTGTCATTCTCTGAGGGTAGGGCAACTTAATCACCGGTTTAGTTCCTTTTGTAGTTTCTTCTTTAGTCGGCTCGCTCGGCGATATATATTTTTTTTCTTTTTAGCAGCCTTTTTCTCTGTCGTCATGACAGTATTAACATTCTCCTGACCTCTTGGATTTTGAACTGTTTCACTTGGTAGGGAACCTGGTGTTCGAGAACTTGCCAGTTGCTGTGCTATCTGCCCCAGCTGAACTTCGAGATTCTTTAGGGAGGCGGTGGTGTTTTTTTTATTGTTTCTAGTCTCTTCTTCAAATTTCCTATTTTGAGCTTCCAGGTTTTCAATGACAATCTCCCAGTCTGCCTTTTTAGGTGCCTGTTATTGTTGCTGTTGCTGATACTGAGTCTGATATTGCCCTGTACCCTGTTGCGGAACGTTCCCTCTCTGATCTTTCTATGAGAAGTTTGGATGATTCTTCCAACCTGGGTTGTAAGTGTTAGAGTAGGGATTATTCTGCTTTAAAAACTTGATATCTTCTATCTGCTGTGGTGTTGCAAAGCAATGAACAGTATTGTGTGGTCCATTACAAATGCCACACACATCGTTTGGTGCCTGTTGTACTTGAGCCACTTTCTGAGCACCTATGTTTAGTGCCTTCAACCTTTTCTCCACCTCTGCAGCAACTGCTTCTTCAATTTTTACCTGTTTGTTTGTTTCAAGCTTCAAATCAATTACTGCAGATTTGCTTGACACCCTATCATACAACTCCAGATGCTCATTTGAGGCAATTGCTTCAATTATCTTCTTCATACCGGTGGCTGTTGCAAAGTTAGCTGAGCCACCACCTGCTGAGTCAAGGATTTGTCTCGTTTGAATTCGAAGACCATTAACAAACATTTGCATCTGCTCAGTTTCATCCATGTTGTGAGTAGGACAAGCCACTATAATTCTCTTGAATCTTTTATAGGCATCTCCTAGTGACTCACCCTTCTTCTGCTTGAAATTTAGGATCTCGTATCTTTTTCTCAGTGACACTGATGCAGGAAAATATCCGTGCAAGAATGTTGTTTCCATCTCCTCCCATGTAGTGATACTGCCAGCAGGTAGGGAATAAAACCACTCTCCGGCTTCATCTGCTAAAGTGAATGGGAACATACGAAGCCTTATTGCTTCTTCGTTATGTCCAGGCATTTTAAGCGTTGTGCTCATAGTTAAAATCCTTTGGAGATGCTTGTTGGCATCTTCATTCACTCTTCCAGAAAAGGATCACCTTTCGAGTTGATTAATTATGCTGGGATGCAGCTGAAGTTGTGCTACATTTATCGGTTGGTTTACAATTGTCATACGACCACCCGGAGTGTTGTTTCCACCATAGTCACCGAGAAGTCTCTCTGGTGGTGGTGGATCTGCAGCCATGACTTCAGGAATTGTTTCTACATCTGAATCTGAATTCTCTGAGTGCACTGAAACAACTTCCTCCTCCGCTTTTTCTGCTATTTCCAGTTTTTCTCGCTTAGCTTGTCTCAGTCTAGCGCGAAGAGTTCTTTCTGGATCTGCGTTAAAAAAAATCCGCTGAGGCCTTACCTCGCATAAACAAGTTAGACAAAAATTAGAATTGAATAACAAGATTGTCACAGATAAAATTTTGGTTGACGATCAACAAAATTTCAATAGAATAAAAATTAAAATAGGTATTTTGGCAATCCCCGACAACGACGCCAAAAACTTGATTGGAAAAATAGCAAGTGTACTATTTTTACCGATGTAGTAATAAGGAGTTTTATTCCCAAGTATCGATCTCAGGGATTGCGTAGGAAATACTTATTTTACTTCTGATTCTATTTGAACAAAAACACAATGGTTTGGTTGGTTTTGGGAATTTATAACAATAAACACAAAAAGATAGTAAAGAATAATTGATTAAGATGAAAGATGCTAGGGTGCGTGGCTGATTTAACTAGTTATGAATTCAAGTCAAGATTTCCTCAATACACATGAAACATTCAATTACCTAACCTCAGAATGTTCTTCCTTAAGTCCTTAATGAAGAAACTATTAAACTACCAATTCTTACTCAAATGTCCATTCAACTAATCATTGGTTTTAATCATAAATAATATCATGGTTTATGGTGATTTACAAAAGTTCCTAGTCCTTGGTGATGCAATTATAAACCCAATTGTGTGAAAACCCTAACAATCACAATCCTGTTATTGATAGTCATAGATCTAATTGTATTTGTCCAATACAAAAGCATAATAACATCACACAATTGAATTGAAATACGTAACATAGTAATAAGGAAATCCATGGTTAGAGTTCATAACATCAGATCAAATCAGGACCACCCCCTAGCATTGGGGGGGGGGGGGTTAGCCTCTCATAGTATTCAAAGAAATCATAGTGTGGAAATTAAACATTACAAAGAATTAGGAGATTTTGATCTTCAATGGTTGATGCCCTTGAATCTCGCTGTCTTCAAATCCTCCGTAGTAGCTATATTCTCCAGTGCAATGTTTTTTCTCGTACGTCAAAAAGTCCTCTTCTCTTTCTCTCCAAAGTCTTCTAATAGCCTCAGATGGTTTTTTCTCCCAACAAGAAGTCCAAAATACCCTTAATGAACAGGGCAGATCCACATAAGATAAAGTAAAATTTCTCAGCCGCGCCCATCAACACGGGCCGTGTGGATTCATACGGGTGCCTGTGTTGCTCTTCAAAATTTGTGGTTTTTAAAGCAAGCTACAGAGGCATCAACACGGGTCGTGTTGATGCACACGGGTGCCCGTGTTAACCCCCTGTTTTACCTCTTTGAGTGCTCCTTCCTGGAAAACAACACGGGCCGTGTTGATGTACACGGGAGCCCGTGTTGACCTTCTGCATCTTCATATTTTGGCCTTCCGGAGCATCCAACACTCAGCTATTAGTCCTTTTGAACCTATTTGCAATAACCTGCAACACTAACACTACCAAATCGAAGCATAAAAGAGACTTTTTGACACAAACATGTAACAAAATGCAATGCAATAATAAACTAACGAAACATGTTAAATTACTTTAAAACAACTAAAAACAACCATAAATCTTACCAAAGTGATGAAAATATGTCGGATAAAAGGTGGGAATTCAATGGAAATTGTGACCGATCAATCATTTAAAGATGTTAAGAAAATATTTTTGGCATTTTTGAATATTGAAAAGTATTTTAAATGAATTAAAAATGATCAGAAAAAAAATAATTCACAAAAAATATTAAATGGAATCACAAAAATAATTAAAGATCATTTTTAGAAAGTAGAATTCAAGAGAGATTTTTTGCAATTGGTCCCATATTTTTGTGATTTCAAATAAAGACGTTATGAATTTTAAAAATAAAATGGAATAAAAGAAAATTAAAATAGAAATTAAAAATTACAAAAATCCTGAGGTGTCAGATCATGGCTCATTAATTGACGTGGCGCATCAAACAGCCCAGAAGCGCGCGCGCATGGTACACTCCAGTCAACAGCAAAACACATGGCATTAAATGAAGTCAATCAAACCAAGAGCCAAGATTAGATCTGAAGCAATGGATCCAAGGGCCAGGAACTCATCCACGTGGGGACGGTGGTGGAAACCACCATCTTCTCCGGTGAACCTCACTGTTTCCGGCCAGAGTTGCAGGTTTCTCAACCTCAACCAAAACTCACGATCCAAACATCATTCAAAAGCTGGGGTGATGTACACCACCCCTGTACCCTTAATTTCTACTCAAGATCCTTATAGAGAAAGAAATCTGAGATAGAAAAATGAGGTGTTCAAACTGAACTTGCTCAATTCACAAAATTAAAAGCACAAATCAATTGCCTCTCATATGAGGACTTCATAGATGCCAACCAAACTAAGCAATGCACTATATTAAGAGAGATTCGAATCAAAACAGTTTGAATATAAACCTTCGAAGTCCAGCTTTCAATGACACGATCTGATCCAATTCTCCAGTGCAGCTTGATCTTGAAGTAACAAGGATGCAAGGCTAAGGAATTGTAAGTCAAAGATCAACCAATGAAGTTGAAAATTGAGCTTGAAAATTTGAGAGAAAAATCAGAATTCCTTTAATGGAGGGTTGGGGTTTCAAATGTGCAGAGCCTCAGGCGCCTTTAGGTTGAAGTTTGAAGTGAACCAAGCATTCTATTTATAGCCAAGGATGATGCAAGCAAGGAGAAAACTCGTGTGTACATGAGCTTGGGTCCTCCATGCATCAACCAAATGAAAGTGGACGTGCAGACTGCAATGTATAAGGTTGTGCATGGAATTTTAACATGGTATGCATAATTGAACCTAAAACTTCACCTCTTCGAAAATGCCATTTGCAAAATTGAAACATAGGCATGTGGGTAATGGTTGGAAAGGTCTTGACATAAGGAACAAATTTTATATTGAACAAAAATCCATTTGGAGTTGGGAAAATATTGAAAACTGGCCATGAAGTTCAAGGTACAAAACATGTATATGGAAATTTTGCCAAAATGGACCAACTTCAATCCCTTCTATTTCAATGATGCAAGCCTCAAATGACAAAACATCCAACATAAAAGTTGTATATACTTTCAAGTCAATCAAGTTGGACTTATATTTTGCATCATTTGGATTTTTGATGAGAAAGTTATGGGCACTTGAAGTTGGACTTTTTCACATTTCAATGACTTTGGTCCAAAGTGACCTATAATGTTTTGTATTATCACATGTGTTTATTTTAGGAATATGAAATTTTGTCCAACATAGAAATTGAAGTAGACATCTTAAAATTTCCAATTCACTTGGTACCACCTCAAAATAATAAAAAATGAAGGAGTTAGGTACTTGGAAAGTTGACCCAAAATTAGGGTTTCAATCAAAATGACCTATAATGTTTTGAAATGAATGATGACCTTCCAAGTTTCAAATGAATTTTTTATGAACATGAAAGTTGTTCATAGGATTCTTAAGAACAGTTTTCTCTTGGGGTCATCTTCATTTGACAAACACATAGAAAGTTTGGTTTCAGTGGATTTCAAAATAGTCAGATGAATTGACTGATCAACTTCTCAAAGCCAAACTTCAAATCTTGATGAATGAATGATTGAGGATACTCACATGGCCTCATATATGCATAAAATTATGAATGAAAGAACTTCCCTTGATTGTATTTGATCATAGGTTGAGGTTGCTTCATGAGCAAGGCACAATCAATGCACAGTTGAATTAGGGTTTCCTTGGGAGACAATCCTCAAGCCCTTTGGTTTATCTTAATCAAATTGACAAATTGAGACACTTGGGAGGCGTATATGATGATTGAGAGATTTGTGAACAATTGTCATGCTTGCTTTCACTTTCATCTGGCCACTTCAATGGGCATAGGAGCCTCCTAGGAGCCTTGGATCACATGACTGCTTGAGCTTCAAAACAAAAGATGTTAGTGACATAGTTTTGTGCTTTTGGTTAGTAAACAAAATGAGAAAATCAATAATATACAATTCAAGCATGTTTGGTGGTCTCAAACTAACTTACACAAGTCCCAACCCAAGGGTTAAGGAGCTAAGATGCTATGATCCTTGAGGTAAATGCAATGTGCAATGATATGATGCCATGAGGAATATTAGTGTCAAAATTAGGGTCTTACAAATTCCCCTATTTAAGGTCATTCTAGACGGAGATATGAAGGTTAAAATCTTCGTCTCGACGAGGTAGAATGGGCTTAAATAATAACAAAGAGACGAATTTTGGTCCCTAAGAGACCTCATGATGCAAATGTATGCATGCAAAAGTAAAATACTATGTGGGGATATATGTCCATAAAAAAAAAGAAATCATGAGAAACTGAAAATCCATATGAGTAATACACTCATAAATAGGACAGAGACTCTAGGGACTTTACTGGGGATATAAAGGGGAAAATGCGTGAGCAGGACACTACTTGAAATTTGCTGGGAGACACGAAGGGATTCCATGAAAATAAATCAATGGAAAAACTCGAGCTGACAGCAAAACTATCCACAAAGGATACCTCGGATAAAAATCTGGACCCAGGCTGGGAATGTCCACAAAAGGACTCAGCTGAGGAAACGACAAGTGAGGTATTACCGGTTACTGGGTAATAAGCTCAAAGAGACGTGGGCTCAAAACACCGGTATAAGGGTGAGAGAACAACACGCTCAGGGAGAAAGAATATCTAAGACCGGTATAAGGATGAGAGATATTAATCAACCAAACATCTGAGGAAAACCTAAAAGGTATATCTCAACTCAGGAAAATCTGACTCCACAGGGGAAAAAAAGTCATAATAGGGAGCAGAAGGGAAGGAACACCAAGGATACCGGTTACTGGGCATATAATAGGCAACCAACCAGGCGTGAATTGGGGAATATTTCCAAGACACTCATCATCCTAAAGGAAGGCTGAAAAAGCGAACTCGATTACAGGATGGACATTCGCTTCCACAAGGAAATACGAACCTTACTCAACTAGGGAAGAAAAAGACTTCGACTGAAGAGCGCATGAGATATATTATCTATTACCGTCAGAACATAGATAACATACTCGCATGGAAGATTATCCATAATCGGTTACTGGGTTAATAAAGGACAGATCGACCGAAAAGAAAGGACATCGGGATACCGACTACTTGGTATAAATTGATTACCAATCAAGGGGAGAAATAATCATTACCAAACAAGGGTAAATGAAAGATGACTCGCTGGGGATAAATTACTTAATTAGAGCAATTATCCAAGAGATATATCACCGGTTACTGGGTGGTATATCCAAAATTGAAGGGGTATCAATACCGAATATTGGGTAAAGATAACCAACAAAGAGGGGATTACATCTACCAGCTACTGGGTAGAAAAACACAGAAGAGAGCAACTGTCATCGGTTAGGATGAACAACAATCAAGGTTTAACTCTACACGGGGATAAAATGGGGTTTACAACTACCGGCTACTGGGTAGAACACCACGGAAATCGGACTTACAACTACGGGTTACTGGGTAGAAGGCCACAAAAATCCGCTAGGGAGAGAATGAACAACTACTGCTTACTGAGCAATTGGTCACCTGAACCACAAGGAACTGCAGGGGAAATAACAAGAGTAGTCAATCTAGGAACAAACTAAAAAGACACAATGAAGCAAGACTCAACCCAATGAGGATATAACTCAGGGAAGTAATTCCATCCCAATACATATTTAGGGAGGAACTGAAACAAAAATCATCCACGAGGACATAATCTCAGTGGGGAATATGGAAGAAAAGATAGACACTTTCTGCCTAAGGGGCTGACTCTATATGGAGAGATCAGACGCAATTATCTGCTTGGGGACGAATATTTCACCACTAGCAGGAGATAACAAACAAAGATATATGGCAAAGAATGCAACATAAATATTTGAATGCTATAATTATGCATGTATATGCATGTTTTATGTATGATTAATGTTGACGAACAGACAATATCTAACACAAATAGGTCTAAGAATCAATGGACAGACATCCGGTACAACATCTCAAAAGAGAAAGCCAAGCCCACAGGAGAAATCCAATCTGGTGGGGGCAACAAATACCAAGAAACTAATCACCTCTGAGGATCAAACAGAGTCACTGCCGGGGATCAAGACCACTTCTAGGGGAACGAATAAAGTCTACTGTTGGGGATCAGCAAAAGATCACAACCACCAAAGCTAGGGATCTTCCAACGGTACGCAGAGACAAGGATAAGATCAGTCATATAAGAACTCTACTGGGGATCTTATCAAGGAGTGATGTGAAATGCCGTGGGGGATAACCACCAAACAGAAACTCAATCAAGTATTCACTTCTAACCACGGAAGGAATGTCTCTGCTGCGGAGACAACACCAAACATTCCGTTGGGAAAGAATATACCACATCTTCCTAGAAGTTACAAAGCCAAAGTAGGACCAGGCAAAGCCTTAGCTGGGGGAACTAAACACGGATAAGATCCACCGTAGAAGTAACTCTACTGGGAAAAACCAAGGAAAGATATGAAACTCTTGTGGGGAATAACCGCCAAACAGAAGTTCCAATAACCATCACATTTCCTCATACTGCTGGAGAAACAATCTCTGTCGAAGAAAAGAGAAACACTGCTCCGCTGGGGTTAGAAAATAGACATTTTCATCATCAGCTCTGCCAGGAGAAAATGGTAGGCGATCAGTTGGAGATAACCTGCTGGTAACCAAATTGGGGAAGTCTAATGTGAGCAACCCTGCTGAGGATGAACAGGAGGTAAACCTGCTGGAGATCAATGTATGCGAATCCACTAGGGATAAACTACAAACCAACTTGTTGAAAATTCCACTCATGCTGGGATTTCCTGCTCACTTTGCGGGAGATTTCCAATCTGAATGAGAGAAGACTAACTTCTTCGAAAAAGATAGCATGTCAATTTATCAATCTATAAGGGATTTTAGGTCAATCCACACAAGGGATGACAACCATATAATTGATAAAACACAGATGCTAGAACCAGACCCACTGGGGAGCTAGAAGACTGAGACAAAACTCAGTCTCTCCAGGGATTTTGGTGGTGTATTACCTCTTCTGCACTCGCGGAGGAGACAACCCTGAAAGATGATGAAGAGGATAAAAAATATTCCAGGAATATGAACAAATGCCTTACCCTTTTGGAGATCATACTATTCTTGGGAGAGCACTGTAGACCTTCCATTTCATCCTTTCAGTCATTGTGAATGTTCACTTTGTTTAAAACAGTTAATAAAACTTATTTGTTTACAACAATGATATTTATCAATTAAAACATGCAAACATTTGTTAAACAGAAACAAATAAGAGTGCAAATAATTGTGTTAGTACCTTAAGATTGGCATTAATTTTGTAAAACAAATAATGTAATCACCTCTGTTGTTTTAATATGTTGGGTTGAAGAAGTTCAACATCTGGACCAACATGTCATGTAAGATGTCACAACATCGTGACTGTGACATCTCACATGTGTATAAAACTGAATTAGTTAATTCTGGTATGTGTTAACTGATTTAATATTCTGGGATTAATTAGGATATTTGGTGTATATCCTAACTTCTATGTGGAGATCTTGAAGACTCAATCAGAATATTTGGTGAATATACAGTTTCCAAATATGGAGATCTTTTAGGAAATAAAGATTGAAGACCTTGATTGTAGCAGAAGACTTCTGCCAGCTCTGTAACAGCAAAGGAGAAGCTTGTTGCGATTTCTGAAGGCCTAAATCCAGTTGGGTGGTTAGGTTATAAATAGCAGATTGTAACCTAGGTTTTGGTAGCCTCAAACAATGTAAAAATTAGGGGTGTGTGTGAGGTAAACCTCCCAACCTGTGGGAAGGTTACCATGTGTTTCTCAGTGCTTGAAAGCATGAGATTATTTGTAACTCAAAGCCTGTAGGCAAGAGTTGGTATGCTCTTGGACGAAGCTGTGAAGCATGTTCAAGTTGTTTAAGCATTTCATTGTAATTGTAGTGATAAGAATGGAAACTGGAGGTTTCTATCTAGGAGTTCCTAGGTATAGATTGCATTGGGTAGGGATTGAGTGAAGAGTTGTAAACAGGGGAGTTTAACTCTGAATTAATACTGTTGATAGTGGATCTTCTTCCTGGCTTGGTAAGCCCCCAGAGTAGGTAATGTTGTACCGAACTGGGTTAACAATTACTAGTGTTTTTACCTTCTACACAATATATCCTGTCTGTTATAACTCAGTCTGTTTTAATCTGTTTATGAAGGGAATAACAGACCTGACACATAGCCTGCAGTCTGAATGCAAAACAGAATGTTATGACATTCATCATTGACTGCTGATACTGATGTATAGGCTGGTTGGTATGTTACAGTTCAACCATCTGTAATGTTGGAACAGGTGATGTTCAAATCAATGTTGAGACATCATGCTGATAACTTGGCAGGATCTATAAACATAAGTGCTATGTTTGATCTCTAATGTGTCTTTGTACTAGATGGACAAAACTGGATGTTCTTCTTTCCATGGTGGTATAGTAGAAGATGTCGTGACATCTGTGACTGTGTGCATATGAGTACTGAGTTTTAATTTTTATAACTATCTTGCTGTATTAGTAACATGTTTGATCAGATGTCATGACTTCGTGTAGAACATCTGAACTCTGAATATACCAGAATTTCAATTGGTATCAGAGCAGGCATCCTGTTCTGTTTCTGGATGAGATCCATGGGTGATACTTTCTGGTATCCTGCAAGGAGTTATGTTAGTACTGTTGTTGGAACCTGTGGAAGGTTCTGTGAAATCCTAGAATGGTCCCTTGAAGTAGGTGGATGGACTATTCATGACAGGAACTATGTGTACCTGCCTCTAGAGCTTGGTAATTAGCCTTTGTGTGGGACAGCTGTGCAAGTACTGAAACATATTCAAACTTGGTATGTTCTTGAAGGCTGATCTGGTGAAGTGTGTGGTCATAAGTTGAGTTGTATTATGATTTCCGCTACATAATACCTGGCAAAACTCAAACTTTGATGTAGTTTCCCCTCTTGTGGATGAAAGACTGCTATATTCAAGATTTAATCATAATCTACTGAAGATGTCAAAGATACTTGAGTCTCCTCAAGTCCACTCATCATGACGTTCTCACTTCAGGATGGTAGGAATCACCTGATCACTGATTCTTTTACTCTCTTGGGTAGTGTATATGAAGACCTTGAAGACTTTCAAGGAGGGTTTGTTCCAAGGAGATGGAACTAATGTTCTATGTGTTGTTAGAACATGTTGCTCAACAAGTATGCAGCTACTGGTTGAAGAGCAGATGTTTTTAGGTGTCAAACAAAGGGATACTTGTGTTTGGAACCTACTCCTGACCTGGAAGAGGAGACATCTGTGTGTGCTAAGTTGACAAGGGTAGGGTCAACTGTGTGTATGCTCAAGAAGGTCACTTTTAGACGTCTGATCTCTCGAAGTGAAGCTGGTTGAGATGTGACATTGTGCAACTTCCTGCTGCTGGTCTGATTACTATAGATTGATCAGGATTGGATAGTTGTTCACTGAAGTACTATGTTGTGTTGGAAGATAAGTCCCCTGGATGTTAGAAGTCAATAATGGGGTAACCTGATTGCTATATCATTTAAGAGGATTGGGACCATGAATCTAGTTATTCAAACACCTCGCTCAGAAGTGACAGTTCTTTCAAGGAGTGAGAATATGAAGATTCAGAGGTTGGTTGAGGTAGTATGCTCTGGCAATGTATATCTACTATTGACTGGTGTTGTATTCTTTCACTAGTACTTATGGTCAGCTGGAGTCTGATTGGTGTGATTGGAGTATGTATAGGTATAACTCATAGAGTTAGTTTCCACTGGTAGGGATGATGTATGTCATGTTGAGACATTTGTGTACAATGCATGGATATTGGTGTGGAATTTCCATGATTGTTAATTTGAGGGGGAGTTTTGGTTAACCTCCTCACGTTTGGTCAGCCTAGGGCCAGGTTGGCTATTGACCTGTGTCACATGGGTTCTGGTTGTTGTGTGACACATTTGCAAGGAAGGATTCATCTCTCTCATTCCTAAGGGTGAATCTAATATGGAAAGATTCTCAAAACTGTTGAGGTGCTTGCAAGCAGAAGATGTTGACACAAGAAGAGTATTTTCAAAGTATTCTTATGGTGGAAGTATCTGAAAGGAAAATTGGGAAAGGATTTAAGATCAATGTCTACTTGTGCAAAGTACAAGTATTTAATTGATTATCCTTGGAGCTAAAGATAACTGATGTTTTTAAAGATGTTGGAACATCTCGTCTTCAAGACCCTATGCAGAATCACATAAAAGATAGTACATGGGTTTATGATCTATCACTTTGGTGGCAGCCAAAGCATGTGATCTCTGAAAAGGTTTCCTGGCAAGAAACATGTTCAGCCTTGGTGAGCACAAGAAGAAGAAAACATCATAGTCCTGATGGTGGTTACTTGGATCAGTTTACTTCTGATCTAGGTAAGAAATTGCATTGGCTAATGCACATTGTGGAGTTAAGAATAAGTGGCAGCATTCTTGACATCATGGAAATAGCCTTGCCTTAGGAAGTGGAATCCTTGGTATAACTGAAGGGATAGTTTCTAACTGGTCTTTCTGAAGACTCATGCATCAGAGTGTTTGGTGTCTTTGGAGAAGAAGCAGGGATTCATCAAGGTGTGAGCCTGGATGACTTAACTGCAAACATGCAGGATGGAGGTTGTTTACTCAAACTTGGTTTCACAATCAAGTCTATGAGAACGTTGAACTCTGGTTCTGTGAATGGAGGAAGTTCTTTCAAGTGCCAGAAGAAGGAGATGAATTCAACAGCTAGATGTTAAAACACAATGTTGTAACATTTGGTTCAACATCAGATTCTTAGTTGGTGAAGTGGCACATCAACTTAAGATAGAAGGGTCTACAGAGGTGTAGATTGTGTACTTCAAAAAGATCGTTCTCATTGCAGTACTTTGGAGTTGCTGGATGGAAAGGATGTTACATGTTCATGTCTTAGAGAATCTAAGTCTTGTTTAACATGTAGCTTGAAGTTCAAGTCTCACTTGGAAGGTCATAATATCTTTGGGAGAAGTCTGATAAACGTGGAGAGGTCAAAAAGTGGCATTTGACTTTTTCATATGAGGATTCATGAAGGAGGTAATCAACCAGTGGCAATTGGTCTATCTCAGAAGTGAGTTCGAAGAATCAAGATAATCAACATATGGAAGCTGATTACTCTTGAGGAAAGTCTCAGACAAATTACTTTTGAGCAGAAAAGTAGTAAGTTGAAGACAAAAAGAGGTGTTTTCGATTCATCTCTTGGAGCTTGTGGAAGGAGTTCTGAGCTATCTATGGAAGATTATCTCTTGTAATGGGATGAGAATGTATATGTCCCAATTTGTGTCTAGTTTCTTGTGGATCAAGCTAGTGACTCAGTGATATCTGAAGATTATCAGACGATGTTATTTTGTGAAGGATGTCCTAACTTATGTTAGAACATTGTGTGAAGTGGCTTTCTGTTCTGGTTAGAAGAGAGATTGACACAGAGTGTGGATGTGTTCAGCCAAGAGGGTTGAACAGAGGGGGTGCTCTTGAAGACATGAAGATGCGTCTTATGTTTTCCATTCATCAAGTGGTCTGGGTTCTCTTTGAACCAGGAAGTGTGTGAAGGTCCAACTTTGGGGTGTTGGATATGTTCATGTGTGATCTCCAAGTTTCAAGAGGAGAGTTGGTTGTTCATGATAGGGGGAGTTCTGTCTTTGCACTACAAGTAATCATCAAGCTTGTGGTCTATGTGTTCTCAGATAATAAGGTATGGCACCTTGTTAGTTAGTGGGATGATGTGGTGTGTGTCAAGGCTGAGTGAGCAGAAGAATGTCTGACCGGATGTCATGAAATTGCCATGGACAATATTGTTATTTCCTTCTGAAACTTACAGTCATAAGGAAATATGGATGTGATGTGTCTCATTATGTTATATTAGAATGAGCCTGTGTGGTACAGTTGTGTGGTACAGGTGCTGGAATTACTGTTATTTGATGTATGCATAGATTTAGGGGGAGGAGGAGTACCCTTGTGCATTTGTGTGTCTTACTAGTTGCATCCATAACTAGTAATTCTGTTGTTTGTTGCACAGATTTAGGGGGAGGAGAAGTACCCTTGTGCATATGTCTATTACTAGTAGCCATAGCTAGTAATTGTTTTGCTTCTGCTGCTGGTTAAACTTCTGTTTTGTTGTTTAACTGCTAGTAGTTTTCCTTGTGAACAAAAAGGACAGAGTGTTCACAAGATGTCATATGTGATGTCTTAACATGAGATATCATATGTTCCCGCTGGAAGTTGTATAAGGATATGTGGATGTGTGGTGCCAGATGTCAAGCTACCACTAGAGGTGAGAAAGTGGTTTTAGAAAATGGTGATAGGGAGAATACATGAAGAATGCAGACAAAATCAGTGTCAAATGTTAAGACATAGCTTGCAACGTGTCTGACATCATTTATGGAATAGTCTTGGAGCTGTTGTTTCTGGAAAGAAACAGTCAAGAGCTGTAAAAGGTATTCAAAGATAGTCTGGGATATTGGTGGTGAGTCTCTGACTGATTCTCAGCAAATATTTATGGATCTTGACCAAGCATTTACTCCTACCGTTAATTCCTAAGTTTGGTCTGGCCTATTTAAAGGATGTATCAGCACTCCTCTTTTCACAAGAGCGACATTTCATTCCCTCTAAACCATGGGGTTTGTTAAGATCTGGGCATACTGCTCCTGGATCTGGTTTTGTGAAGGTGTCATTTATAAATGTTTAGCTAAAAAGGGGGAGAGAAACTTTGTCCTGAGGATGCACCAGAAGCAAGCAATATCTGGTAGCAAGGAGAAGATGGGTTCAGGCACAAAAGTCACTAACTCGGTATATCAGGTGTGTCTTGTGATCTGAGTTAAGAAGACAATTGTGTCTTGTGATCTGAGTTACATTATCTATGTACTCAGTATTACATATTCTTCAGGAAGCCCTACTGTTGAGGGGAAGGGTTGTGATGCAGCTGTTTCTTGTACAGCTTCTTCCTCATGTACACCAACAGTGGTGTTGATAATGGGGTTGTCAATGACAAAGAGGAAGTGCAGATCCATATTGGGTTATTTGTTTTAGCTAAAATTTGCCAAAGGGGGAGATTGTTAGTACCTTAAGATTGGCATTAATTTTGTAAAACAAATAATGTAATCACCTCTGTTGTTTTAATATGTTGGGTTGAAGAAGTTCAACATCTGGACCAACATGTCATGTAAGATGCCACAACATCGTGACTGTGACATCTCACAGGTGTATAAAACTGAATTAGTTAATTCTGGTATGTGTTAACTGATTTAATATTCTGGGATTAATTAGGATATTTGGTGAATATCCTAACTTCTATGTGGAGACCTTGAAGACTCAATCAGAATATTTGGTGAATATATAGTTTCCAAATATGGAGATCTTTTAGGAAATAAAAGATTGAAGACCTTGATTATAGCAGAAGATTTCTGCCAGCTCTGTAACAGCAAAGGAGAAGCTTGCTATGATTTCTGAAGGCCCAAATCCAGTTGGGTGGTTAGGTTATAAATAGCAGATTGTAACCTAAGTTTTGGTAGCCTCAAACAATGTAAAAATTAGGGGTGTGTGTGAGGTAAACCTCCTAACCTGTGGGAAGGTTACCATGTGTTTCTCAGTGCTTGAAAGCATGAGATTATTTGTAACTCAAAGCCTGTAGGCAAGTGTTGGTATGCTCTTGGACGAAGCTGTGAAGCATGTTCAAGTTGTTTAAGCATTGCATTGTAATTGTAGTGATAGGAATGGAAACTGGAGGTTTCTATCTAGGAGTTCCTAGGTATAGATTGCATTGGGTAGGGATTAAGTGAAGAGTTGTAAACAGGGGAGTTTAACTCTGAATTAATACTGCTGATAGTGGATCTTCTTCCTAGCTTGGTATGCCCCCAGAGTAGGTAATGTTGTACCGAACTGGGTTAACAATTACTGGTGTTTTTACCTTCTGCACAATATATCCCGTCTGTTATAACTCAGTCTGTTTTAGTCTGTTTATGAAGGGAATAACAGACCAGACACATAGCCTGCAGTCTGAATGCAAAACAGAATGTTATGACATTCATCATTGACTGTCGATACTGATGTATAGACTGGTTGAGACATCATGCTGATAACTTGGCAGGATCTATAAACATAAGTGCTATGTTTGATCTCTAATGTGTCTTGGTACTAGATGGACAAAACCGGATGTTCTTCTTTCCAAGGTGGTATAGTAGCAGATGTCGTGACATTTGTGACTGTGTGCATATGAGTACTGAGTTTTAATTTTTATAAATGTCTTGATGTATTAGTAACATGTTGGATCAGATGTCATGACTTCGTGTAGAACATCTGAACTCTGACTATAACAGAATTTCAAATTGGATAAAGGCTCAAATTTCTTTGATGGAATGGTAGTCTGCAAATGGCAAGACTCCATGGATCTTTACAAATTTGAAATTGGTGATATATATTGGAAAATGGCTACATTGAACATAATGACCATTTCTCCACCAACTCTGAATCCAATGTATTTGAAGTTTCAGTTGACGATGACTGAGCGAGAATCTTTGACACAAGACGGTTGTAGAACAAAATCTTGTCGAGATGCAGTTTCTTGCCAAATCCCTAATTTTTGCCTAGATTTCCCCAGGGTGAGGTACTCAATCTAGCGGTATATATATTCATCATTTTTTTATGTCTCTAACTTTTGCCTGTACCGCCCTTTCGGGTTTTCAATCCACCGAGACACTCATTTTTGCCTAAGTCTCCCTTTCGGGTTTTCAACTTAGCGAGCTATTCTGTTTTTATTTTTAGGCAAAGTATTTCTTAACTGCATCTAAATTCACAGGACGAGTGAAATCCTCCCCATCCATAGTTGTAAGTATCAAAGCACCGCCTGAAAAGGTTCTCTTAACAACATATGGACCTTCATAGTTTGGAGTCCACTTGCCCCTGGAATCGGGCGCGAAAGACAAAACTTTCTTGAGCACGAGGTCACCTTCTCGAAACACACGAGGCTTGACCTTCTTATCAAAGGCTTTCTTCATCCTTTGCTGATATAACTGACCATGGCACATGGCAGTCAATCTCTTCTCTTCTATCAAATTCAGCTGGTCATAACGACTCTGAACCCATTCAGCCTCAGTCAACTTGGCTTCCATCAAGACTCTCATTGATGGGATCTCAACCTCCACGGGGAGCACAACCTCCATGCCATAAACAAGAGAGAAAGGGGTTGCCCCTGTTGAATTGCGGACAGATGTACGATAACCATGCAAAGCAAATGGCAGCATCTCATGCAATCTTTGTATGTAACAACCATCTTTTGAATAATCTTCTTGATGTTTTTATTAGCAGCTTCAACAACCCCATTCATCTTGGATCTATAAGGAGAAGAATTATGATGTGAAATCTTGAACTTGCTACACATCTCTTTCATCATCTTATTGTTCAAGTTAGATCCATTATCAGTAATGATCTTGTCTGGCACACCATAACGGCATATGAGTTGATTCTTGATAAACTTCACAACCACCTGCCTGGTCACATTTGCATACGATGCCGCTTCAACCCATTTGGTGAAGTAATCAATTGCTACGAGAATAAATCTGTGACCGTTGGACGCTTTTGGCTCTATCATGCCAATCATGTCAATTCCCCACATAGAGAAAGGCCATGGTGATGAAATCACATTTAGAAGTGTCGGGGGAATATGAATCTTATCCGCAAAAATCTGACACTTGTGGCATTTCTTCACATACTTGCAGTAGTCAGACTCCATTGTCAGCCAATAGTAGCCTGCTCTCAACATCTTCTTTGCCATGACATGTCCATTGGAATGAGTACCAAATGAACCCTCATGGACTTCAGTCATCAACAGGTCTTCTTCGTGTCTATCCACGCATCTGAGCAGAACCATGTCAAAATTCCTCTTGTAAAGCACAATGCCATTGAGGTAAAAATTGCCAGATAATCTCCTCAAAGTCTTCTTATCTTTAACGGATTCCCCAGGCGGGTAAATCTAACTTTGGAGAAAACATTTGATATCATAATACCATGGCTTATCATCTTTCGCTTCTTCAACTGCAAATACATGAGCTGGTCTATCCAAGCGCATCACAGTGATATTGGGGACTTCATTCCAGAATTTCACCACAATCATCGAAGCAAGCGTAGCAAGAGCATCTGCCATCCGATTCTCATCTCGAGGAATATGATGAAAGTCAACCTCAGTAAAGAAAGTTGAAATCCTCCTCGCATAATCTCTGTATGGGATGAGGCCAGGCTGATTCGTCTCCCATTCACCCTTAATCTGATTAACAACAAGGGCCGAATCGCCATAAACATCAAGATGCTTGATCTTAAGATCAATACACTCTTCTAAACCCATAATACAGGCCTCATACTCCGCCATATTATTCATGCATTTGAAAGTTAGCCTTGCTGTAAAAGGAGAATGTGTGCCCTGAGGAGTAATAATCACTGCCCCAATACCATTTCCATATTGATTTACAGCGCCATTAAACACCATGCTCCATCGGGAACCAGGCTCTGGCCCTTCATCGAGCGTAGGCTCATCACAATCTTTCATCTTCAAATACAGAATCTCCTCATCAGGGAAGTCGTACTGAACAAACTGATAATCCTCAATTGGTTGATGTGCCAAGTGGTAAGCCAAGATACTACCTTTAATAGCTTTCTGAGCTCGATACTCGATATCATACTCAGACAACAACATCTGCCAATGGGAAATTCTCCCAGTTAAAGCAAGTTTCTCAAAGATATACTTGATTAGATCCATTTTGGATATCAACCAAGTCGTATGATTCAGCATATACTGGCGTAAGCGCTTAACAGCCCAAGCCAAAGCACATCATGTTTTATCAAGCATTGAGTATCGAGACTCACAATTAGTGAACTTCTTACTCAGGTAGTATATAGCATACTCTTTCTTTCCTGATTCATCTTGCTGACCCAATACGTAACCCATAGAGTCTTCAAGAACTGTCAAGTACATAATCAAGGGTCTCCCTTCGATAGGCGAAGACAGAATCAGAGGCTCGGACAAATACTCTTTGATACTGTCAAAAGATTTCTGGAAATCCTCAGTCCAATCATGACACTGATCTTTCCGGAGGAGCTTGAATATTGTCGCACATGTGGCAATCATGTGGGATATAAATCTCGAAATATAATTCAAGCGGCCAAGAAAACCTCGGACTTGCTTCTCAGTTTTGGGCGCATGCATCTCTTGTATTACATTGACCTTGGCAGGATCAACTTCAATACCTCTTTCACTGATAATAAAGGCCAACAACTTTCCGGAACGGACTCCAAATGTACACTTATTCGGATTCAGACGAAGTTTGTACTTCCTCAAACACTGAAAAAGCTTCAACAAATGCTATACATGTTCAACTTTCGTTCTCGACTTTGTAATCATATCATCAACATACACCTCGATCTCCTTAGGCATCATATCATGAAACAAGGTAGTCATAGCTTGTTGATAGGTGGCTCCGGCGTTCTTCAAACCGAAGGGCATCACTCGATAACAGAATGTTCCCCAAGGTGTGATGAATGTTGTCTTCTCCATATCCTCGGGTGCCATTTTAATTTGGTTATATCTTGAAAATCCGTCCATAAATGAGAAGACATTGAATTTAGCTGTATTATCTACCAACATATCAATATGTGGTAGAGGAAAATCATCTTTCGGACTAGATTTATTCAAGTCTGGATAGTCCACACACATTCGGACTTTTCCATCTTTCTTAGGCACGGGCACAATATTGGCCACCCATTGAGGATATGTAGAAGTCACTAGAAAACCCGCATCAATTTGCTTATGAACTTCTTCTTTAATCTTCACTGCCATATCAGGATGAGTTCTTCTGAGCTTCTGCTTTACATGCACACACTCAAGCTTAAAAGGCAAGAAATGTTGCACGATATCAGTATCCAGACTAGGCATGTCTTCATACGACCAGGCAAAGACGTCGACATATTCTTGTAGCAACTCAATCAACCCCTTATTCACAAATTCTTCCAGGAGTGCCCCAATCTTCACTTCATGCACACAATCTTCATATCCCAAATTAACTGTTTCCAAATTCTCAAGATGCAGCTGAATGATCTTCTCTTCGTGCTCAAGCACACGGGTGATCTCATCAGGAATCTCTTCAACATCATCTTCTTCGGCCTCAAATACAGGGAACTCAAAGTTGGGAGATGGTGTTGGATCATTATGTTCAATGGGTTTGTTCAATCTGCATAATGATTTTGGATATAAAAGAGATTTAAGAATTTGTAGCGGGGTATTCGTTACCATTAGAGATATTGACTAAATCAAGGTAAATCATACAAGTCGAGTCGCCACCGCACTTCTATTTATCCAAAGGAATGGTTAAAAAGCCAACAAAAACCTAAAAGTTTTATCGAATCAAAAACTAGTAAAAATGTCAGAGATCTGGGTAAGGGGGTTGGTTATGCAATGGGAAGGTTTTAAGCACCCAAAACATCCTAGGTACTCCTAGGGAGCCCTTTTCACATTGGTTGTAAGGTTGGTATTTGGTGAAAATTTGTTTGTGCAAACATGATTGAAGAGATGAGAAGAGAATATACAAATTTATTTACATTTTGTGTTTGGATGGATAAACCCATTGCCTACGTACCATCTTAAAAGGATTAGGATCAAAACCTCGTAGTTTGGGGTAAAAATCTCAAAATGAGTTGGTGAATTGATTCGTCCAAAATCCTTAAGGTCTTTTGTTATCCAAGGGAGAAAACTCAACCTAAAACCACAAATCCACCATGTGAGGATAGCTTCAACATGCTAGTGAGGGGTTAACCCTATAATAAGCATGGAAGACTCATTGTCCATCACTATGGATATAGGTGAGCATTACATCTACCTCAAGGATAACTCAAACCTAACAACTAAAGGTTATGAAAAATTTGATTAAGAAAGTGGCCATTGAAACCACAAAAAGATATTTGGATGAGTTATATTTACCAATGAAAAGTATGTACAAAAATGGTCAAAGTTGATTTAGAAGTTCAATTCAAAATAAGTGTTAAGAAGAGAAAGTTTGAAAATCAAAAGCATAAGGCTTAGGTTTCTAATATTGAAAACAAGTGTTAAATGTTTGCACAAAGGTTTTGGCTTGGGTTAGAGTGGAGAGAAGAAGAAGAATGACTAAAGTCTTAATCATACAAGAGGTAAGGGATAAGAAGCAAGACCACAAATGGAGTTCCTCTCTTGAGATCATATTGATGATCCAAGTAGCTCCCATCCTTTGGAATAAGCAATCACATAAGCATAAACTCAAGCAATCACAATCAAATGAACTCTTGGAAAGCTCCTCAATGTATCTTGGATCCCTCTCTCTTAGAAGCTCATGGTAATGGTTCCTCAATTTGGACCAAGTTGGAATCCCTAGCACAAAAACATACACATTAAAAGATTCTAGCAAACAAACAGGGAATGGACAAGAAGAGTTTAGAAGTTGGTCCTTTCAAGGTCAGCTTCAACATTAAGCATTCTAAAGGCCCAATGCCTAGTTGCTCTTTGACTTTTATAGCACTCTAAAGGCCCAATGTCTTGTTGCTCTTTGACTCCAAATTTGTATAGGGAAAGTCCTAAAGTCTAAGTCCATTTTGTCCAATTCTTTGCATTTGGTCCACAAAAAAAAAAAAACAAGGCACAAACACAATAGTATATACACAAATATGTGCTCAAGTGAGCAAAAGGCAAATTGCATTAACATAAACTTGTGCTCAAGTGAGCAAAGGAAAAATCAAATGAATAATATGTACAAGAATAGTAAATTGCATAAATGTAAAGTGCAAAAAGTAAATGTTAATTGTTAATGGTTAGTGTTAGTAGTTAGTGTGCCATAAGGCAAATTTAGCGCTATGTTAAGCAATCGTAATTGGACTTATGTAGAAGTCACAACTATCTGAGGCCGGTTAATGATAATGTAGGCAACAACACAAGTTAGAAGTCTTGATTAGTGAACCAAGTTCCAACAACTTGCCATGCCAAAAAGAAAATGGGAAATGATCTTGTATTGGTTTAAGTCCTTTGCATGATTTAGGAAACAACCTATCCTTAATGCAAAGTCATTCATTTGATCAATTGATCAAGATGAATTAGATTTGAATCAAAGAAGATTAAGCCTCCCTAATCAATGCTAACTTATCAACCTTTAACTCATTGATCAAAAAGAAAGAAGAAGAAGAAGGAGATGAATAATGGATAATGAAAATGGAAAGAATAAAATGCATTAAATGAAATGGAATGTACCAATCAACAAGTGTTGACCAAATGACATTGAGGATCATGGTCAAACAATCAAAAACAGAAGTGAGATGAAGGTTGGAAGTCAAGACATGAACAAAATATTTTTGGCATTTTTAATATTTAAAAATAAACTTGAACTAAAATATTAAAGAAAGGTCAAACTTCAAAATCACTTCAAATCAACTTTGAAAAGTCCAAGTGATTTATCCTAAGTTCAATAAGGTCAAACAAAGTTTGACAAAAAAAAATTCAGCATTTTTAAAAGTCAAAAACTATTTTTAATCAATTAAAAAAATGAATAAAAATAACCTAATTGCACTAAAATCTCAAATAAATCTCAAATCAATTAAAAAATTGATGAGAATATTTTTCATAGATCCATCATCATTCAAAGAGGTTGAGAAAATATTTTTGCATTTTTTGAATATCAAAAACTATTTAAAATGAATTAAAAATAACCAGAAAAGAGAAAATTCACAAAAAACATCAAATGATGAAATAAAAAATATTAAAAATCATTTTTAGAAACTAGAATTAAAAACAGAAATAATGCAATTGGTCCCATATTTTTTGGATTAAAAATAAGAGAGTTATGAATTTTTGAAGTTAAATGAAATAAAAGAAATAAAATGGAAATTATAAAAATCAGGAAAAAACCACGAGCGTCTGATCAAGCCTCATTAATTGACGTGGGTGATCAGAGGGCTCTCAAGTGCGCGCTTACCATGTACATGAGTCAAGCGCGTGGTACCATGTATTAAATGGAGTCAAACATAATAAGGGCCAGGATTAGATCGTGGGAAACGCATCCAATGGTCCAGATTCAATCTTGCATGATGGACGGTGGTGTACACCACCGTCTTCTCTAGCGAGCACACCAGCTCCGGCCAGAGTTGCAGGTTTGCAAAAGTTAACCAAAACTCACGATCCATATACCAAATTAAAGCTGGGGTGATGTTTATCACCCCTGTACCATTAATTTCTCTTCTAGATCCCCATAGTAAGAGAAATCAGAAGGAGAAAAATATGGTGTTCATGCTGAACTTCATGGATTTCAAAAATTGAGCATATATCAATGATGCCTCTATAGAGCGGACTTCAGACAACACAATATCAAGGCCAACAGATCAAAGAATAAGGAGTTTCAAAGAAAAAACCAGTTGATGCACACCTTTGAATTGTGAAGCTTTGATTCCTTTCCTTAGCTCCTTTTGCAAAACAGAACCTCAATGTATCACATGATGAAGGTTTAGGAACTTTAGATCTGAAGATTCAACCAAATTCAATTGAATTTCAGATCTGAAATTTTGAAGGAATGCGAACTTAGTTCCTTTGGTATGGTTAAGAATTCACTCTTGCAGCATTTCAGGCGCCTTTAGGTTAGTTCATAATGAAGCATATCACATGTATTTATAGCTGGAATTGGTTGAACAAGTGATTTTACTCGTGTGCATGGCAAATGGATTTTCCTTGCATGGGCTTGTATGATCATGTGGAAGGCCCAATGAAGCTTGGAATAACTTGTTGAACTCATGCAGATTGCAAATGGACGTGTACAAGAAGTGTAAACAACTCATGCATGGCAATTGGATTTGAATTTCACAAAATGCACTAAACCTTCATGCCTTCGAAAATGGTGCTTCCAAACTCCAAATGCCACCTCATGAGTAATGGTTAGAAAGCTTATTGCATAAGGAACAAATGATATGTTGATCAAAATTTCAATTGGGCCTTGGAAATTAGTGAATTTTGAGTTTAAAGAGTAAGGTGCAAAACATGCAAGAGTGAAGTTTCCAAATTTGGCCAATGTTCAAGCCCTTCTGTTTTGATGATGGAAGCCTCAAATGGAAAAACCTCCAACATCAAAGTTGTATATCATTTCAAGAAAATGAATATGTACTTAAATTTTGAATCATTTGGAGTTTTTATGAAGAAGTTATGGGCACTTGAAGTTAGACTTTTTTGCCTTTCAATGCATTTGGTCCAAAGTGACCTATAATGTTTTGCATTATCACATGTATTTTGTTTGAGATTTTGAAATTTTGTTCAACATAACATTTGAAGTATACACAATACGTTTGCCAATACATTTTATCCCACCTCAAAATCATAAAAAATGAATGAGTTATATTCTTGGGAAGTTGACCCGAAATTAGGGTTTCAATCAAAATGACCTATAATGTCTTGGATTGGGAGATGACCTTCCAAGCTTCAAATCAATTTTTGATGAACATGAAAGTTGTTCATATTATCCTTAAGAACATTTTTTCTCTTGGTATCATCTCTATTTTACCAACAAACAAAAAGTTAGGTCTTAGTGCATTTCAAAATAGTTAGATGAATTGACTGATCAACTTTCCTAGTCCATAACTCATATCCTGATGAATTGATGACTGAGGACACTCAAATAAGTTCAAATATGCATGAAATGATGAATTAAAGAACTTCCCTTAATTGTTTTTGACCATGGGCTGAGGTTGCTTCATTAGCAAGGCATTGTGGGTGATCAGATGAATTAGGGTTTCCTTGAGGAACAAACCTCAAACCCTTTGACTTGCTTTGATCAAAATGATTAACTGAGATGCTAGGGAGAAATATTTGATATATGAGAGCTTTGGGAACCATTTCCATGCTTTCCTTCATCTTCTCTTGGCCATATCTTTGCACCCATGATCTCCTAGAAGCTTTGGACCTTGTGATTGCTCAAGCTACAAACAAAAGATGTTAGTGACATATTTTTGTGCTTTTGGTTGGCAAATGAAAAAATGAGAAAAGCAATGATATAAAATTCAAGTATGCTTAGTGATCTCAAACCACTCACAAGAAATCCCACTCAAAGGTAAAGGGACCCAAGATGCTTATGATCCTTGAGGCATTGCAAATGCAATGTTATGATGCCATGAGGGATCTTAGGGTCAAAATTGGGGTCTTACAGATGCCCCTATTTAAGGTCATTCTAGCTGGAGAAGTGAAGGTTAAAATCTTCGTATCGACGAGGTAAAATGGGCTTAAATAATAATAAAGAGACGAATTTTGGTCCCTAAGAGACCTCATGATGCAGATGTATGTATGCAAATGGTAACACTCTGTGGGGATATGCGTCCACAAAAAAGAAATCAGGAATAACTGAAAATCCGCTGGAGTAACATGCTCACAAATGGGACAGAGACTCTAGGGGTTCTATTGGGGAGCAAAGGGATAAAAAATGCGTGAGCAGGTCACGACTTGAAACTTGTTGAGAGACACAAAGGGAGTCCATGAAATGAATCCATGGAAAGACTCGAGCTGACTCAAAGATGCATGTATTGGGGAATATGCCAATACAACAACACTTATCCGTAACGGATACTTCGGATAAGGATCCGGATTCAAGCTGGGAGAAATCCACTAAGGGACTTTGCTGGGGAACGCCCAAACAAAACTCCTCTGGGAAGCAACAGAATGAGGTATTATCGGTTACTGGGTAATAAGCTCAAAGAGACATATGATCTGAACACCGGTATAAGGGTGAGAGAACAACATGCTCGGGAAAATGAGTATCTAAGACCGGTATAAGGGTGAGAGATATCAAACATCCAAAAACCATCTAAGGAGGACCAAAAAGGTATATCTCGACTCAGGAAATCTGACTCCGCAAGAGGACAAAAAGTCATAATAGGGATCAGGGAGGAAGGAACATCAGGGATACCGGTTACTGGGCATATAATAGGTGACCAACCAAAGCGTGAATTGGGGAATATTCCCAAGACACTCATCATCCAAAAGAGGGCTAAAATCAAACTCGATTATAGGATGGACATTCAATTCCAATAAAAAGGGATACGAATCTTACTCGACTAGGGAAGAGCAAAAGGCTTCAACCAAAGAGAGCATGAGATTTATTATCTATTACCGTCAGAACGTAGGTAACATACTCGCATGTAAGATTATCCACAACCGGCTATTGGGTTAATAAAGGATAAATCGACCGAACAGAAAGGTCATCGGGATACCAAATACTAGGCATATAATGATGGCCAATCCGGGGGGAGAAACAATCATTACCAACAAATGGGTAAATGAGATGACTCACCGGGGACACATTAACAAAGGCAACGATCCAGGAGACATATCACCGGCTACTAGGAGATATGCTCAAAAAAGAAAGGGGTGAAGGAATATCAATACCGAATATTGGATAAAGATAACCGTCAAGGAGGGGATTACATCTACCAGATACTGGGTAGAAAACCACAGAAAAGTAACCGTCATCGATTAGGATGAACAAAAGGTTAACTCTACAAGGGGATGAAATAGGGTTTACAACTACCGGTATAAAGGTAGAAAACAACAGACTTCGCCGGGGAAAAGATGGATAATTACTGGTTACTGAGCAACTATTCATCTATACCACAGGGGAGTGCAGGAAACAGTCATAAGAGGCCAGTCTAGGATCAAACTAGATAGGCACTATGAAACAAGGCTTGTCCCTATGAGGATATAGCTCAATGGGGAACTCCATCCCAATATATGTGTTGGGAGGAAGCAAAAACAATCATTATCCACGAGGATATAACTCGGGGGGGAATATGGAAGGAAGGATAAACACTTTCTACTTAAGGGGCTGACTCTTTATGGAGGGATCAAACACAAACATCTGCTTGGAGAAATGTGTCACCAACTAGCAGGGGATAACAAACAAAGATATATGGCAAAGAATGCAACATGAATATCTGATTGTTTAAAATTATATGCACACATGAGTGGTTTATGTATGATGAATGCTGACAAACAGACATTTCTAACACAAACAGGTCCAACGAATGAGGAATCAAAACATCCGGTACTACATCTCAAGAGAGAAAGCCAGGACCACAAAGATCTTTGCAGGGGAATGATCCTCAGTCATTCCAATTGGGGCAAAGTCGTTGCACATATGAACTCCGACGTAGAAGCAACTCTAACAAGGAAGTTATCAAAAAGAAGGATGGATCACTGAAAGGGAGAAACCATAAACCAGAAGCTTCCAAAGATCACCAGATACAGTCCTACTAATAAGATCATATCTGCTAAGGAGGAAGGATCACTACTCTGCTGAAGGAAGGAGAGATGAATAATCTTACCAAACACTCTGCTTGAGAGGAAGGACCACAAGAGGCTCCGGAGGAAGAGGACATGAGTATACCGGGAATATGAACAAACATCTTACCCTGTTGAGTACCATTCTTGGGAGAGTGTCGCATTCGCGAAAAACAACCGGCGGAAAAAAGACACATAAACAGAGCCGCCACCGTGCGTTATTTATCCCAAAGGAGGGAAAGGAAACGCTCGAAGTAAACCTGGAAAGGGAATGGTCTTACGACAAGAGATTACAAGGTACGGGAGTCGGTTACGCAAGGGGAAGGTATTAGCACCCCTCACGTTCGTCGTACTCGACGGGATCCACGCTCAAAAGAATAGAAAGAGGGTTGCTGAATAACTGCTCAAAAAATATGCACACACCCTGGAATAAAACACAGATGGAAGAAGACAGAAGCGGACTCGGCAGGATGTCGCATCCTGGGCCTACGTAGTTTGTCAGGAACAAACATCAGAGTCAACGTAGTTCGGGGAAATGGGAAACGGGCTCGATAGGATATCGCATCCTATGCCTACGTATCTCATCTGGAATGAGAATCAGAGCTATCGTAGTTCGGCTAACGCACGCCGAAACAAAACACAAAACAGAGACGCTGAGACGTCAACAAAACTCAACAAGGAAATGGAATGCCAATCAATGGACTTACATCCAACTCCATAAAACAAACAGGAAACAGACTGCCAATAGATGGACTTATGTCCGACTCCAAACAAACAACACAAATAAGGAAACCGAATGCCAATAGCTGGACTTACATCAGACTCCAAGCAAGAAACAATCGCTAACCAGCGAACAGCGAAGGAAAAGGCTGACAGACTAATAGGGAGTCTGGAACTCGGACCTAATAGTTGTCATACAAACAAGAAGAGACGTTGAAACATCAAAAAGAAACAACAAGGTTGAACACACAGACTAAAAGGGAGTCGAGAACTCGAGCCTAATAGTTATCAAGCAAAACACACGCAAAAAACAAAAGGGTTCCCAGAGAGATCTCACACGATCTCCTGCCTACGTACCTCATCTGGTATGAGGATCAGGGCGACGTAGTTCCCCTTAACAGGGGAGAAACTTTCTCCTAACCAGAGACCGGGAAATAACAAACTAAAAGGGAGACTGACTCGAGCCTAATAGTTGTCATGCAATCCACAATAGTCCTAGGTTGAGGTATCTAAACAGAACCTAAGTCGCACAGGAAGCAAGTTGAAACAGCAAATAAGCAAGCACAGGTGAACAAGTATCACACACTATATGCAAACAAGCGGCTCATACAACATGGTTGGGCTTTCGTCAAGGGGTCATATCAACCTCGACAAACAAGCCAATACTGTAGGGTGTCAACTGGGCTCTTAACCACTGACATTGACCGTCAGGGTGAGCAGATGAAAGGTAATGAGGATCGAACCTCATAGCTCTTAACCCGGGCCTGGGTGAGCTTAAATCAATGAAGGCGTGGGGATCCAGAATGTGGGACCCTACTCCACTTGACTAACTCTATATACAAGATCTTTGGTGTTTATTAAAAAGCCTCAGCATGTAATGCGAGCATAATGAAAGATTTAACTGAATAGCAGGGGACTGATTGCAAATCCCTTCTATCTGCCAATTTCCTCTTCACTTAGGAGGACTTGAAGTGCATGGCACAAATATAAACAATCACAGACATTGCCTCTTTAGGAGGACTTCAGCCAAATGCCTGCCAAAAGAAACGACAGGGCTTCCAGACTACATGGAGTTAGAGGATGATTACCTAGGTGGTATGCCAACCACAAGCAAAGCAAAGCTCAAGTAAGAGCTAAAAGCGACTAATGTACCTGTACAAAAGTCAAACCAGTCAATATTTACATTCAGACAAACCAATCAGACACAACAGTGTTACAACCAATATGCAGACAAGGCAAGTCAACAACTCAACAACTCAAGTGAGTTCATCACCCAAGGACCTACAATACAACAAATGTTAGTGGACAAAGCAAATTTGCATCTCAAGTCATGAGATCAACATCAACCATTAGGACTAATAGCTTGGACCTGAAATACAAAGCTCAAATTGTGAGTTCAAACCACTAGTGCAAAGACTAGGGTCAAAGGCAATGCAAAAAGTCAAAACAGCAACCAATATTTCTCATGAAGATCATTTAATCAAGTAAGAACATGTCCTAAAAAGGACCAAACTCAAATCACAAGGCAAGGTCATCTAATGGACATGCTAAGGCAAAGACATACAATGTGATCATCAATTGGACATCAAGAATCAAAATTCCATATTAAAACAGAAATGACTCAAACAATCATGAAATTTTTTATGTGCACACAACATGTCAAACACAATCATCATGCCAAAAATTAGAATCAACAGAGCTCAATTGACCTAGAAATCAAAATGCACAAGTATGGCATCAAATTGTGTGACATACATTGTCACACCATACATCCATGTGTCTAAAACAAAAATGGAAAATGATAAAAATGCACCACCAAGCCTCAAAAAGCATGCAACATGTTGGGAATCAGCATACCAAATTTCAAATCAATTGGCCAATGTATGAGCATTTCACAATAGAATTGTTACAACATGTCACATTCGCATACATGTTCAAAGAAGCCAACACAATTAAAAATCCAGAAATGACAATCATGAAATCACAACCATAAAATAATAGACACTTCAAGGAATATGTAGGAAAAAATTGGGAATCATTTGGACTTGTTTTCAATTTTTAGTGATTTTTTGAAGTACATGAATAAAAATGAAATAAAAATTGAAAACATGAAATAATATGAAAATTGAAATGAGAAAATTGGAAACGCATCATGCCAGAATCGAACCAGGTACACCAAAACGACAGCGTTTTAGCCAAGGTTGGGAATAAAAAAAAGGAAAATATGAAAGCGTCACCGCTGGGAATCGGAGCGAGGTTGCGCGCTAGGATCAAAACGCTGTCGTTTCAAAGCGTAAGCCCTAGGCGCACCAGACGGTGGATGGCACTATTTCAGGGGGTGGTTTCCACCGTCTTCCTCATGAACGGTGGTGCTACAGTGCACGCATATTTTTTGTGTGTGCAGAATTTTATAAAAATTGTACCATTGGAACTGTCTTGATGAGTAGATCACAGATATCATAAAAGCTAAGCCTAGTTCATCATAATTTCCACGAATCGAAGGAAAGAAAGTTGGATCTACAAACTTTAACTTGACATAACTCATTCAATACTTAGCCAAATCAAAAACTAATCATATCAGGATGATCAGCAATGAAAACTCTACAAGTTTGTGTACATAAAATCAAGAATTAAGAGGTTCGAATTTTCACCAACCTTGAATGGCAGTGATGAAAAACAGTGTATTCAAGCTTCCTAAGCCTCCAAATCTCCTTCTCCACTCTTGGTATGAAGCTTTGGATAAGAATTGATACTTGAATTGATCTGGATCTAGCTTAATTTGAACTTTCCATTGATGTGCACATACACTTGAACAACTCCAAACCTTGCTCAATTTCCACAAAAAATGTATGGATCTTGCTCAAAACTCCATGATGATGAAGGATTGTAGATGTTTGATTGGCTGCATTATATGGTAAAACACTAGCTGGATTCTAATGTCTTGACTGATGTCATGACATGGTGTGTATGTGTGACTGCATTGTAGGTTAGAATATCTAACTGTACTCTGATGTCTTGACTGATGTCATGACACACTTGAGTAGTTACTGCAGGATTAGCTAATACAGGATTTATTGAATGTCAAACTGGATGTTTTGACATTCATCCCTGTCAGCAGATACTGAGGAATAGAACAGTTGGTGTTCTGTTAGAGCTCAGTATTCATTTGCAGTCTGGTTATCAAGGAAATACCAGACCTGGCATAAGGCCTACTATATGAATGTCAAACTGGATGTTATGACATTCATCATGGACAGCATATACTGAATAATAGACAGAGTGGTGTTCTGCTACACTTCAGTATGTTTCTTAGTCTGTTCTTCAAGAGGATAACAAAACTGACTTAAGGCCAAATGTGTAAATGTAAAATTGGATACTTTGACATTTATTAATGTAAGCTGTTACTGTAGTATGGTCATTTTGGTCATATACAGGTCAGTAAAGTTGTACAGTCTGTTTTCTGGAAAAACAGACTTAGCATATGATCCTTGATGTCAAGCTGAATGTCGTGACATTCATTCCTGACAGCATATGCTATATTGTAGGTTGTTCAGTTTTCTGTTTCAGCTTTTTCTCAGGCTATTCTTCAAGGATTCAACAGCTGAGAGAAAATTCAGGAAATCAACAACCAAGCTACAATTAAGGAACCTAACAAATAGCCTATTTGTTAGCACACTAATATGTGGAAATTAGTTAGAATCCTATGTGGCATTATTTATGGAGGTCTTGAGATATTTTAGGAACTAAATATGGAGATATTTTAGGAACTAAATATGGAGATATTTTAGGAACTAAATATGGAGATATTGTAGGAACTAAATATGGTGATTTTGTTCTTGAATGAAGCTGTGAAGCAAGTTCAAGGTGTGTTAACATTACATTGTATTTGTAGTGATAGGAATGGAAACTGGAGGTTTCTATCTAGGAGTTCCTAGGTATAGATTGCATTAGGTAGGGATTAAGTGAAGAGTTGTAAACGGGGGAGTTTAACTCTGAATTAATACTGCTGATAGTGGATCTTCTTCCTGGCTTGGTATGCCCCCAGACGTAGGTGAGTTGCACCGAACTGGGTTAACAACTGCTTGTGTTTTTACCTTCTGCACACTATATTTTGTCTGTTATAACTCAGTCTAGTTTTAGTCTGTTTATGAAGGGAATAACAGACATGACACATAGCCTGCAGTCTGAATGTCAAACAGAACGTTATGACAATCATCATTGACTGCTGATATTGATGGACTGGTTGATCTGTTACAGTTCACTCATCTGTAATGTTGGGACAGGTGATGTTCAAACCAATGAGACATCATGCTGATAACTGGGCAGGATAAATAACCATAAGGGCTATGTTTGATCTCTACTGTGTGTTTGCACTAGATGGACAGAACTGGATGTTCTTCTTTCCTGTGTTTGCATTAGCAGATGTTGTAACATCTGTGAATGTGTGCATATGAGTACTGGATCATAATTTATATAACTGTCTTGCTGTATTTGCAAAAATGTTAGATCAGATGTCATGATATGGAGTAGAACATCTGAACTCTGACTACACCAGAATTTCAAGGATTTATAAAGAAATTAGGTGTTTGTGTGGAGAAAATTTGAATTCCAATGAGAGAGAAATTTGGAGGGAAAATGAGATCTAGATCTAGAACTTGTGATTATGATCCAATTCTGTTATGATTAGCCTTATATACTCCTCCTTAATCATGTTCAAATTGAGTTTAAGCATGGCTAATGAAAGATTAATGAAGTATGGGGTGTAATGCAAAAATGGTAACCGTGTGGTGCATGGCCTAATTCACCTTGAACAGTAACATGCTAGCATCCAAATCCACTTAAAATCATCTAATAAACACAATGGAAGTGGTATTTTTCATGTATGATCAATAGAATTTGAATTCCCCAATTTCCCTCCAAAATGCATATGAATGATCATTTGAGCATAACTCCTCAACCATTCATCATGATCATTTGAGCATAACTCCTCCACCATTCATCATAAATTCATGATCTTGGACTTTTTGGAAATGGGAGAGAAAGATATTCAACTTTCATGTTGGACAAAAATTCATTTGAAGCTTCTTTGATGTTGGAAAGTCAAGTTGAATGTGGTCAAAAACTTGCCATTTTTGGAAACTTTCAATTACAGGTCACTTTCAATTTTTGGAAACTTTTGATCTGGCCTCAAATTCTTCAAGATATGTGTTTGTAATGACAAATGAACCTCTCTGGGACATGAATGATGTGTCTCAAACCATTTCTCCCCCTCCTAGCCCTTAGTTGACTTTCTGTTGACTTTTATGGACACCAGATGACTTGGCAATGCACTGATGACCTTGAGCCTCCAACATTTGGGGAATTGGCTCAGAAATGAAACCTTGGCTTATATAAGCCCAATAGAATGATCATGTGATCCCCCTCTTAATAGAATACCTCATCTCCTTGAAAATCACTGATTGGAAGAAAGCAATTGATTAGGGTTGACCAGTGGTCAAAACCCTAATCCAGAGGAACCTAAGCATGAATCATGAAGCCCTTGATGATGATAGAGCCATGATGATGGTAACATATCCTTTCCAACAAGATAATGCTCAACCTTTGAAGGATCAGAACCCTAATTGAAGCATATACCTTCAGATGGTTGATCTCCAATTCAATAAGACCCTCAGGCTTGAATCTCTTAACCTCTTTATCTTCTGAGAAAGACTTAGGAGGATGACCTGTTTGTTTTCACCTGATATGCCATATGCAAATGCCTAATGTCCTAAAATGAAATGCAATATGCTAAGCCAGTCCCAAGAAGAGGAGGGCAAATTTTGAGGTGTTACAACTGCCCCTATTCAATCCACTGTGAACCTGTCGATATGAACAACCTCAGCTTTCAGATGATCAGGGTGAAGAGTGGGTGAATACCAAGAACAGACGAACAATTTGCACTCCGCTGGAAAAATAATTAACAATTCCTGTCAGAATCGGAAAAGAGGTAATCTTGAAATAAAAATCCGTCTAGTACGGAGATAGTCGGCCTGAATACCGAAAAGGATGTCAACCTGGATACCAAAATAAATGGTAACACAGGAACCATGGCCTGAATGTCGCTCACCAGTCTGAATACTAGACTCCGGAATATGAGATGACTAATATCGGTCTGAACACCGAGAGACTGGCATGAATGCCTACTTTGGTCTGGATGCCGGGAGATTGGCCTGAGTGCCACAAGCGCTTCGACCTGAATGTCGGAAAATTCTTCGATCTGAAAATCGGTAAAACTAGCCTGAGTGCCACAAGTGCTTCAACCTGAACGTCGGAAACTTCTTCGATCTGAACATCGGAAAAACTGGCCTGAGTGCCACAAGTGCTTCGACCTGATTGTCGGAAACTTCTTCGATCCGAACATCGGAAAACTTGGCCTGAATGCCTACTTCGGTCTGAACACCGGAAAAACTTCATGCCTGCCAGCATCGGCAGAAATAAGGTAACGTGATACATGAGGCGGCACGCGGGCCAACGACCTATGCTGGGGATAACAAGCCATAAGCATACCATCCCTACTTAATCCACTGTGAACGAACAAATTGCGCTCAGTTGGGGATTGTTATATTATTTTTGGCTTTTCTTGAACCCCAAAACTTCTCTGATTATCATTTCCATCTCCGGCCGACAGAAATTTCCTCCAGTATCGCACTACTGGGGAACATTATTGGTTTAACAACACGATGCTAAACTCCTCAGAGTAACATCTTCACCATCTGGCGAAACCAATCCTCAAACAGTAACCCCGGCTTGAGACTAGTTTATGCTTGCAATGCTGATGCATGATTTTTTACAGCGTAATGCTCCATAACCATGGAAATGCTACGCAACTAGATTGGAAATATTCTATGCTTATCTAAATGATGCATGCATAAAAAGTATCCCCCTCAGGGGACTCTACTAGGGAGCTCGAGGCACTCTGCTGAGGAACTTGCTATCGCTCCAATCTCCACCCCGCTGGGGAATAACACTGCTGCTGGGGAAAGGACAACCCTCACCAGGGATGACCTCCCCTGAACCCGATCCGCTTTGGGACTCCGCTAGGAAAACAACCACCAACGCACTCTGCGGGGAAAACAACAATCTTCCGACTTGCTGGGGAACTAACAAGCTCCATCATGCTAGGGGAAACGACAACCTTCAGACCTGGCTGCCGAGGAAATACCGATCTCGAACCTGTTGGGGAGATAACAATCCCGACCCTGCTAGGGAAAATACGGAATATTGACATGGAACACCTGTCGACTCGCTGAACTAGCGTTCATCCTCTAACCAGAGTATCAACTTTCCACTTTAGACTTTGAAGAGTCTTCTTGATTAATCCTCAAGGATCGTCGCGATTCTCTCGCCGTTTTTTCACCATTCTTTTATCCCTTGCCCCTGATTGGACTCCACGGGGATCTCTTGTCAAAAGCTTCACATCACAACCTGCAAGTGAGTGAAAATATCTAACAGCTCCTACAAAAGAGATCGTTAGATAAAAACGCGCCCCAGGCGTGCCAAAGTTTCAACACCTGAGTCACTCAACCTTCCGAATAAGATTTCAAGTTCTCAATCTTATGAACATGCATTGGAAGGGATCTCCGTGTTTCAAAATGCAAAGATTCTTATCAAAATAAACGGATGTTTTTGCAATCAAAGCGGTGATGAACACAAAAACAAAATTATTTGACTGAATATGCATTTCATTGATTGAAAAAGGTGGCTCATAACTGAGAAATACACAGGAAGTAATTCCTGAAAAGAGGTAATTGCGCATAAAAGGAAAATCTATCCTAAGGGTAATGTGAACCCGTGATCTCATTGAGTTCCAACTCGGTTACACCCCATATGTCCTCAAGACTCTCCGTGCTTTCTGCCTTCTGAACAAGACGCTTCCGACCAATCTCTGCCGGAGATTATCCATAGTGTCTTAACCAAAACACAAACGATCATGCTAGATGCAATTGTTCCTTTCATTCCCTCTTTTGCCTGGACCACCCTTTCGGGTTTTCAGTCCACCGGGATACCCTATTTTGCCCAAGCCGCCCTTGTGGGGTTTTCGACTTGCCGGGTGTACAATTTTTCTTTTCTTTATCCCTAATTTTTGCCCGAACCTTTTTCTTTTTTTTTCGGTTCGTCGGGATGCCCATTTTTGCCTAGACTATTTTATTCTTTTTGTCCAGCGGGTCTCTTATACGAAGTATTTTTTAACTGCGTCCGCATTCACAGGGGATGGAAAATCCTCGCCATCCATGGTTGTTAGCAACAAGGCTCCGCCAGAGAGAACCTTCTTGACCACGAATGGACCTTCATAATTGGGTGTCCACTTTCCCCTACGATCGTTCTGAGGAGGAAGGATCCTTTTCAACACCATATCTCCCACGTGATACACACGAGGTCGCCCCTTTCGGTCAAAAGCACACTTCATCCGCTGCTGGTATAACTGTCCATGACAAATGACCGCCAGCCTTTTTTCCTCAATCAGGCTCAACTCTTCATACCGAATCCTTACCCATTCAGCCTCTTGCAACTTCACGTCCATCAGGACTCTCAAAGACGGGATTTGAACCTCAACCGGCAACACGGCTTCCATTCCATACACAAGCGAGAATGGCGTTGCCCCAGTAGATGTACGCACCGAGGTTCGGTACCCATGCAATGCAAACGGCAACATCTCGTGCCAATCCTTATAGGTCACGACCATCTTCTGCACAATCTTCTTTATATTCTTGTTAGCTGCCTCAACCGCCCCATTCATCTTCGGACGATAAGGAGAAGAATTTTGATGCTCAATTTTGAATTCCCGGCACAGTTCTGCCATCATCTTATTGTTGAGATTAGAACCATTATCAGTAATGATTTATTCGGGAACCCCATATCTACAAATGATGTCTCTCTTCAGGAACCTGGCAACAACCTGTTTTGTCACATTTGCATAAGAGGCTGCTTCCACCCATTTGGTGAAGTAATCAATAGCCACTAATATGAACCGGTGCCCATTCGAAGCCATAGGCTCAATCTTTCCAATCATATCAATGCCCCACATAGCGAACGGCCACGAAGATGACATCAAACTCAACGGATTAGGAGGCACGTGCACCTTGTCAGCATAAATCTGGCATTTATGACACTTCCGCACGAAACTGAAACACTGGGCCTCCATTGTCATCCAATAATAACCAGCCCTCAACAACTTTTCACCATTGCATTTCCGCTGGCATGGGTACCGAACGACCCCTCGGGAACCTCTTTCATCAACTGGCTTGCTTCTTTGTCATCGACACATCTGAGCAAAACCCAATCGAAATTCCGCTTGTACAAAACCCCATCCTTGTTTAGATAGAACACCATGGCCAACCTCCTCAGAGTCTTTCGGTCCTTCTTGGATGCTCCCTCAGGATACTCCTGAGTCTCCAGATAGCGCTTGATATCAAAATACCACGACTTCTCATCATCAGGCGTTGTGTCCACAACAAACACATAAGCCGGTCTATCCAGACGTCCCACCTCAACACTGGGAAACTGATTCCACCACTGCACCTTAATCAAGGCAGCCAGAGTGGCCAAAGCATCTGCTAACGGATTCTCTTCTCTCGGCACATGATGTAATTCCACCTTGGTGAAAAACGTCAACAACCTCTCGTATAATCCCGGTATGGAATTAAGTGAGATTGATGCGTATACCATTTCCCATTAACCTGGTTCACAACCAAAGTTGAATCCCCATATATAACAAGGTTTTTGATCCGCAAATCAATCGCCTCTTCAATACCCAAGATGCAAGCTTCGTATTCAGCCACGTTGTTGGTGCATTCAAATGTTAGCCGGGCAGCAAAAGGAATGTGGGATCCTTTCGGCATAACCAAAACAGCACCAACTCCACTACCATTCACGTTAACGGCCCCATCAAACATCAGAATCCATTCGGATTCAGGGTCAGGCCCCTCCTCCAGGATTGGTTCCTCACAATCTTTCGATTTGAGAAACATGATGTCCTCATCAGGGAACTCAAACTTCATCGGTTGATAATCCTCAATGGGTTGCTGAGCGAGGTAATCAGACAATACACTCCCCTTGATCGCTTTCTGAGAGGTATACTGGATATCATATTCAGTCAAAATCATTTGCCATCTCGCAACCCGTCCGGTCAATGCTGGCTTCTCAAAGATATACTTGATCGGATCCATCCTGGAAATCAACAAAGTGGTATGAACCAGCATATACTATCTCAGTCGGCGAGCAGCCCATACCAAAGCGCTACAAGTTTTCTCGAGCAGTGAATATCTTGTTTCACAGTCGGTAAACTTTTTGCTAAGGTAGTATATCGCATGCTCTTTTCGACCAGACTCGTCATGCTGCCCCAATACACACCCCATAGACCCCTCGAGGACTGTCAAGTATAGAATTAACGGTCGTCCCTCCACAGGAGGCATCAGAATCGGAGGCTCCTGCAAATATTCTTTTATCTTTTCAAATGCCGCTTGGCAATCATTATTCCACCTGACCGTTTGATCTTTTCTTAATAACTTGAATATGGGTTCACACATGGCAGTTAGATGAGATATGAACCGTGAAATGTAGTTCAATCAACCTAAAAAACCGCGAACCTCCTTTTTTGTTCTCGGTTTAGGCATTTCTCATATTTCTTTTACTTTAGAAGGATCAACCTCGATTCCTCTTTTGCTCACAATAAACCCCAACAATTTTCCGGACCGCACTCCGAAAGTGCACTTATTCGGATTCAACCTCAGCCTGAATTGTCTCAACCGATCAAACAGCTTGGCCAGATCTACCAAATGCCCCTCTTCTGTCTGGGGCTTTGCTATCATGTCATCAACATAGCATTCGATTTCATGATGAATCATATCATGAAACAAAGTCACCATGGCCCTCTGATACGTGGCACCGGCGTTCTTGAGACCGAATGGCATCACCTTATAGCAAAAAGTGCCCCACGGTGTGATGAACGTTGTCTTCTCCATATCATCTGGCGACATTTTAATTTGATTATAGCCAGAAAAGCCATCCATGAAGGAAAACACCGAGAATTGAGCTGTATTATCTACCAACACATCGATGTGAGGTAATGGGAAATCATCTTTCGGGCTAGCTCTATTCAAATCCTGGTAGTCCACACACATTCTCACCTTTCCGTCTTTCTTCGGGACCGACACAATATTTGCGACCCAAGGCGGATACTTAGTGACAGCTAGGAAACCAGCATCCAACTGCTTCTGCACCTCCTCTTTGATTTTCATGGCCATCTCGGGTCGAGTTCTGCGCAACTTTTGCTTCACTGGAGGACAATCTGCTCTCAATGGTAACTTGTGCACAACGATATCGGTATCCAACCCTGGCATATCTTGATAAGACCAGGCGAAGATATCGACATACTCTTTGAACAAGGATACCATTCTACTCTTGACATTTGCCTCCAAAGCGGCCCCGACTTTCACTTCCTTTCTGACCTCCTCGGTACCCAGATTCACAATCTCAACTTGCTCCTCATGCGGCTGAATCACCTTCTCCTCTTGTCTCAACAACCTGGCTAACTCCTCCGGCAGTTCACAATCTTCTTCGCCTTCTTCTTCGGCATGATAGATCGGATTTTCGAAGTCATATGAGAGTGTTACAGGATTGTTATCAATGAGATCCGGCGAATGATCGCATTTGCATGAACGTTGATTCATGCATTGCTTTAGAGCCAGAACAAAGCAGATTAAAATAAAAATGAAAACAAACATTGCCATTTTTATTTTTGTTTTTAAACTGCAAAAATAAATGAAAAACAGGGAACACCGTTTTTAATGAAAAAAACATCCTTTTATTGATGATGCAAATATTACAAAATGAAACACATGAGGTGGCCCTTACAATGAACCATTACATTTCGGGCAAAACGTATGGCTTTCATGCAGACAGAATTGAAAAACAGGAATATTACTCTTCACGTAGAGTGACAGTGATGATTTTTTCGGCCTTCCAGTTCTGGATCTCCATCCCTGGTACGCACGGTTTTACCCACTGATCCAGCTCACAGTCACTGTCGACCTCTTCACCCACCATACAGATGCGATCTGGATTTATCATTCCAGCACCTGTGAATGTGAACGGTTGGCGACGTCCTCTGTTCTGTCTAGACGAGCCTCGGCCCGGCTGATAACCTACCCCAAACCGGTCTTTCTTGGCGGCGATGTCCATCATCTTTCCCCAACCTGGAGCTTCTCCACTCTTCACCACCTCGGCGGCCTGTTTGTACGAAGAAATGGACGGCTTCTCCTCTTTAGCAAAAAGGGCATTCTCCACCTTGACGGTCTCGAACGCTTGACTTGGCGTCTCAAATATTTCACCGTCCATTTCAACATATTTGAACGATGATAAGTGGCTGACGAAGATATCTTCTTCCCCACAAACGGTGATGACCTGCCCGTCCCAGATATACTTCAATTTCTGGTGCAAAGTCGAACTCACTGCCCCAGCAGCATGTATCCATGGTCGACGCAACAGGAAACTGTATGCCGGCTTAATATCCATGACATAAAATACCGACTTAAACACCTCGAGCCTGATCTTCACCGGGAGCTCCACTTCCCCAAACACAGCCCGCTTTGAACCATCAAAAGCTCTCACCACCAAATCAGTTGGCCTCAAGATCAACCCTTCACAGTCCAACTTTGCCAGGGCCTTCTTCGGCAACACATTGAGCGACGAGCCGGTATCCACCAACACGTGCGAAAGCACCGCTCCTTTACACTCCATTGCAATGTGTAATGCCCTATTATGATTACGCCCATCCACCGTCAAATCAAGATCAGTAAAACCCAACCCATGGCTGGCATTAACATTGGACACCACTGTCTCCAACTGATTAATCGTTATCTCCTGAGGAACATAGGCTCTCTTCAGTATTTTCAACAAAGCCTCTCTATGCCCCTCGGAGCTTAACAACAATGACAGGATTGAGATCTTAGACGGTGTTTGCTGCAGATGGTCAACAAGCTTATACTCTGACTTCTTGATGATCCTCAGAAATTCTTCAGCTTCATCATCAAGTTCTCTTTCCAACCCCACGGGCGCCGGTGTCACTACAGGAGTACCCTCGCTCACCACTTGCTTCCCTCTTGCCCTGGCTAAAGCCTCGGCCTTATCTTTCTTTTATTTTTCTCTCTCCCCACTCCTCAAAGTGTCCGGTGCAAACAACCTTCCACTGCGAGTGAAACCACTGGGTCCGGCATTATCCACCTTTGAAACGGTGGTTTCACCTGCAGCCTGTTCTTCCTGCTTCTCTCCATTACAGTAAACCTCTCCACCATAATCCCATGGTACAACATCATCATTGTCATAAGGAATTGGCCCAGGTACCGTGATAGTAACTGGAGCCGCATCTGCCAACGCTGACAAATCGATCGGATCAAAGTAGATGGTTATGGTGGAGACATCCTCCTTCTCCAAACCAACCTTCTCAAATCTGAGGCTTCCCTCATCCATCATCCTCTAGACAACCTCCCTCAACAAAACACACCCATTGGTGGCAACGGTGCATGCAGCACAACAATCATCACAACCCGGGAAGATCCCACTCTTTAACAGTCTCCTGACCTCAGCCAAAGGAGTTCTCAACTGGTCCACATCCATCACCCATATTATGCCCTTATCCTCAGAAATTGCATTCACCCCCATCTGACCATGCGCGGGCATGGGATTAGCATTCATATTCGGAGATGGTGCAAAATTGATGGCCTTAGAATCCACCAAGTCCTGGACAACATGCTTAAAAGCTTTACAATTCTCCACATTGTGTCCAGGGGCACCAGAGTGGAATTCACATTTAGAATTCTCATCATAGTTGGGAGGCCTCTGATCAGGTCTCAACGGAGCCAACGTTCTCAGCTGAACCAACCCCAAATCTTTCAATTTCTTCAGCAAGAATGAGTATGTCACAGGTGGCCTATCAAATTGACAATCAATCATTCGTCCTCTTACTTGATACCCGGCCCTCTGCGGTCTCTGTTGAAATGGTTGTCGTTGCTGTTGCGGTTGCTGTTGTTGCTGTTGTTGATGATTATCAGCAGGAATTGTTACCGTAGCAGTGTGCTGGTAGTAACGATCCCTACCTTGTCCTCTTTGGGCATACACAACACTTGTGTCACCCTCCTTCTTCCGCTGGCCATTACCAAAGGGCTTCTTCGATCCAGACGACGAAGCGCTACCCTGTATCTTTCCCAGCTTCAACCAACTCTCTATTCTTTCCCCAACTACTACAATATCAGCAAAGTTGGTAACCGGGCATCCTACCATTCTTTCTGCAAACGTCCCCTGAAGGGTACCCATAAACAAATCAGACATCTCCCGATCTACCAATGGAGGTTGAACTCTGGCCGCCAACTCCCTCCACCTCTGTGCATATTCTTTAAACCCTTCACTAGGCTTCTGAGACATACCTTGCAATTGGGTACGGCTAGGAGCCATGTCAGCATTAAATTGATACTATTTAAAGAGTGCATCTCCAAGATCCTGCCAGCTCTTGATATCCGACGACCTCAATTTGGTATACCATTCTAGAGACCCACCAGACAGACTGTCCTGGAAGAAGTACATCCAAAGCTTCTGGTCCATTGTATAAGCAGAAATCTTTCGGACGAAAGCCTGAAGATGAGTTTCCGGGCAAGAACTCCGATTATACTTGTCAAATGCATGCGCTTTAAACTTTTGTGGGATCACAATCCCCTCAACTAGCCCCATGTTCGACATGTTGACAATCCCCGGAGTAGCATAACTTTCTAGAGCCCTAATCTTTTCCGCCAGCACTTGAATCTCTTTGTTTGGTGGTTGGGCACCATACTGGCCAAACTGTTCATTCAACACGGAGAATTGATCTTCCTCTCTATCCTCCTCAACCCCAAAGAAAGAAGGAAACAGACTATCCTTCAGATTGTTGCCCACCAGACCTGGTCCACCGCCTGTAGCAACACCAAAACCACCACCATTATTGATCACCACCCCAGTAGTAGTCTTCTTTCTGAGATTTCCTCCATCCCTAGAACCACCCAGACCATTGTTGGACACACCCTCCTGATTATTACCGTTGTTGGTAGCCGAGGCCCGCTCGAACGTTTCCACCTTATCAGCAAGTGCTTTATGTCCCAAGGCAAGCCCTTGCATGACATTGATTAACTCTCCCATTTTCTCCTTCAACTCGAGAATATCTGCGTTGGATAGATCCATCAGCTTGGATTTGTTGCGCCTGGTAGGGTATCTGTGCGGACGTGCTACGTGCAAGGGAATGATTCTACGTGCGCGAGCAATGATTCCTGAAACAATCAAACACGTTAGCAACGGACACCTGCAAAACAGAAAACAAGTTATTATGATTCATGCATGGATGCAATTTCTATCCATATGAGGAACACTCTGTCTTTCGATCCTGGTTTCATCGAGACAGATAATAATTTGCCGGCAACATTCTGATATCAGTCATTTGGTTTCACCATACAGATCATAGAGTTATGATTTAGCAAAGATATCACCCAACCATGTGTGTGCTATGTGAGTGCGCACAGGAAAGCAAATAAACCTTGAAGATCAATCAATGAATGACAATAGCCACTGTATATCAAAAGTGCACCATACGTGCAAGAGTTATACATCAAGCTGATACAAATCAAATTACAATCTTCCAGAATCAGAAAGAAAATACAAGCAAGTGAATTCCGTCAACAGGCCTGACGATAATCCACACTATAACAACAAAAGTCTACACCGAAGAAGGTCCCACAGACGGCTCTGCATCACCAACCATCTTGGTAAACTTCACGGAGAACCTGAGCTCAGTGTTCTCCTGCTGCAGTCTTCCCACCTCCTTCTGGTGAATCTTCATCTGTCAGAAATAATGGTCCCTCTTAGCAAGACAATGATCTCTCTCGGCCCTAATCTTCGCTTTCTCCGCTTCCCATTCAGTGGCAAGAACTTTGACTCTAGCTTCCCTCTGAGTCTTCACAAGGATTTGTCTTCTCTTCTCATATTCAATGACCTTCAAAGCTCTAGCCAACTTCTCCTTGGTAATGTCGTGCTCCTTCGTGGATGACTCCAAAGCTTGGCTGATCTTGCGGTAATAAGCAGTGTCTATCTCAAAGCACTTCACTTCTAGAGCATGTCTCTTATCCTAGTCTTTTATTTTTCCTTTGATTTCCTGACTAGCCATCTAAATCCTAGCAACACACATCTCCAACCCAGTCTTCTCTGCTTGCAGCTGATCCCTGGCTTTCTTCATCTCAAGGAATTCTTCCATGATGACAGAAGAACATGGCCCCTCAATCAATGGACACCAAGGATCACCCCCAGGAAATGGTAGATGTGTGAGCTCAATCCTCTTTCTGAGCCAATCATCAAACAGAGGAAAAGACCTGCTATTAACCTTACCAAAAGGAACCTTGCCCTTCCTTTGAATGTCGCGCCATTGACCAAGCACTTGCCTCAATAATGGCTGATTACCCTCGATCGGGAAGTAGAAAGACTCCTGAATCTCGCGCCCAAGGGGAGGACCCTCCACAGCAAACCCCATTTGCCTCCTAAGAAGCACCGGGTTATAATTAATGCAACCCTGAACTCCTATAAGAGGCACATTGGGAAGACTCCCACAACTGTAAATGAAGTCTCATCCAGCCACACCATTGTGAGTCCAAGCTATGTCCTTGGCTCGCAAACCCATCAACCTGGTTGACCACTTGACAGTAGGATCAAGAAAGACAAAGACACCTCTGAAAGGCAAATACCCCATGAACCATTTGTACAACAGTTGAGTACAAAATCTAATCAAACCCCCACGTCGCTTCTCGTTCCGATTATGGACCGAGTAATAAACATCCCCAACCAGGGTAGGAATAGGATTCCCCTGCACAAACAACCAGATGGCATTAATACCCACAAAGTTCTTCTGATTAGGGAACATGATGATTCCATAGATGCTGACACACACACAAACGACCCTCCAATTACCCAACACAACATGCTCCTTGGCCTTAGCTTCTAAGAAACTCAGATGAAAACCGGGTAACTTTCCCTTCTCTTTCAAACCCTCTCTAGTCACTTCTGGGCTCAAATAAAGAGCACGAGAGATCTCATCAACATCAGGTTCTTCCTTAGTGGCATAGCAAGGAACCTGATCTCTGATCTGAATACCTAGGATGCTGGCATAGTCCTTCTATCTGCCAATTGCCTCTTCACTTAGGAGGACTTGAAGTGCATGGCACAAATATAAACAATCACAGACATTGCCTCTTTAGGAGGACTTCAGCCAAATGCCTGCCAAAAGAAACGACAGGGCTTCCAGACTACATGGAGTTAGAGGATGATTACCTAGGTGGTATGCCAACCACAAGTAAAGCAAAGCTCAAGTAAGAGCTAAAAGCGACCAATGTACCTGTACAAAAGTCAAACCAGTCAATATTCACATTCAGACAAACCAATCAGACACAACAGTGTTACAACCAATATGCACACAAGGCAAGTCAACAACTCAACAACTCAAGTGAGTTCATCACCCAAGGACCTACAATACAACAAATGTTAGTGGACAAAGCAAATTTGCATCTCAAGTCATGAGATCAACATCAACCATTAGGACTAATAGCTTGGACCTGAAATACAAAGCTCAAATTGTGAGTTCAAACCACTAGTGCAAAGACTAGGGTCAAAGGCAAAGCAAAAAGTCAAAACAGCAACCAATATTTCTCATTAAGCTCATTTAATCAAGTAAGAACATGTCCTAAAAAGGACCAAACTCAAATCACAAGGTAAGGTCATCTAATGGACATGCTAAGGCAAAGACATACAATGTGATCATCAATTGGACATCAAGAATCAAAATTCCATATTAAAACAGAAATGACTCAAACAATCATGAAATTTTTATGTGCACACAACCTGTCAAACACAATCATCATGCCAAAAATTAGAATCAACAGAGCTCAATTGACCTAGAAATCAAAATGCACAAGTATGGCATCAAATTGTGTGACATACATTGTCACACATACATCCATGTGTCTAAAACAAAAATGGAAAATGATAAAAATGCACCACCAAGCCTCAAAAATCATGCAACATGTTGGGAATCAGAATACCAAATTTCAAATCAATTGGCCAATGTATGAGCATTTCACAATAGAATTGTTACAACATGTCACATTCTCATACATGTTCAAAGAAGCCAACACAATTAAAAATCCAGAAATGACAAAATCATGAAATCACAACCATAAAATAATAGACACTTCAAGGAATATGTAGGAAAAAATTGGGAATCATTTGGACTTGTTTTCAATTTTTAGTGATTTTTTGAAGTACATGAATAAAAATGAAATAAAAATTGAAAACATGAAATAATATGAAAATTGAAATGAGAAAATTGGAAACGCATCATGCCAGAATCGAACCAGGTACACCAAAACGACAGCGTTTTGGCCAAGGCTGGGAATAAAAAGAAGGAAAATATGAAAGCGTCACCACTGGGAATCGGAGCGAGGTTGCGCGCTAGGATCAAAACGCTGTCGTTTCAAAGCGTAAGCCCTAGGCGCACCAGACGGTGGCTGGCACTATTCCAGGCGGTGGTTTCCATCGTCTTCCTCATGAGGACGGTGGTGCTACAGTGCACGCATATTTTTTTTGTGTGCAGAATTTTATAAAAATTATACCATTGGAACCATCTTGATGAGTAGATCACAGATATCATAAAAGCTAAGCCTAGTTCATCATAATTTCCACGAATCGAAGGAAAGAAAGTTGGATCTACAAACTTTAACTTGACATAACTCATTCAATACTTAGCCAGATCAAAAACTAATCATATCAGGATGATCAACAATGAAAACTCTACAAGTTTGTGTACATAAAATCAAGAATTAAGACGTTCGAATTTTCACCAACCTGGAATGGCAGTGATGAAAAACAGTGTATTCAAGCTTCCTAAGCCTCCAAATCTCCTTCTCCACTCTTGGTATGAAGCTTTGGATAAGAATTGATACTTGAATTGATCTAGATCTAGCTTAATTTGAACTTTCCATTGATGTGCACATACACTTGAACAACTTCAAACCTTGCTCAATTTCCACAAAAAATGTATGGATCTTGCTCAAAACTCCATAATGATGAAGGATCTATAAAGAAATTAGGTGTTTGTGTGGAGAAAATTTGAATTCCAATGAGAGAGAAATTTGGAGGGAAAATGAGATCTTGATCTAGAACTTGTGATTATGATCCAATTATGTTATGATTAGCCTTATATACTCCTCCTTAATCATGTTCAAATTGAGTTTAAGCATGGCTAATGAAAGCTTAATGAAGTATGGGGTGTAATGCAAAAATGGTAAACGTGTGGTGCATGGCCTAATTCACACGTGAACAGTAACATGCTAGCATCCAAATCCACTTAAAATCATCTAATAAACACAATGGAAGTGGTAATTTTCATGTATGATCAATAGAATTTGAATTCCCCAATTTCCCTCCAAAATGCATATGAATGATCATTTGAGCATAACTCCTCAACCATTCATCATGATCATTTGAGCATAACTCCTCAACCATTCATCATAAATTCATGATCTTGGACTTTTTGAAAATGGGAGAGAAGGATCTTCAAATTTCATGTTGGACAAAAAATCATTTGAAGCTTCTTTGATGATGGAAAGTCAAGTTGAATGTGGTCTAAAACTTGCCATTTTTGGAAACTTTCAATTACAGGTCACTTTCCATTTTTGGAAACTTTTGATCTGGCCTCAAATTCTTCAAGATATGTGTTTGTAATGACAAATGAACCTCTCTGGGACATGAATGAAGTGTCTCAAACCATTTCTCCCCCTCCTAGCCCTCAGTTGACTTTCTGTTGACTTTTATGGACACTAGATGACTTGGCAATGCACTGATGACGTTGAGCCTCCAACACTTGGGGAATTGGCGCAGAAATTAAACTTTGGCTCATATAAGCCCAATAGAATGATCATGTGATCCCCCTCTTAATAGAATACCTCATCTTCTTGAAAATCACTGATTGGAAGAAAGCAATTGATTAGGGTTGACCATTGGTCAAAACCCTAATCTAGAGGAACCTAAGCATGAATCATGAAGCCCTTGATGATGATAGAGCCATGGTGATGGTAACATATCCTTGCCAACAAGATAATGCTCAACCTTTGAAGGATCAGAACCCTAATTGAAGCATATACCCTCAGATGGTTGATCTCCAATTCAATAAGACCCTCAGGCTTGAATCTCTTAACCTCTCTATCTTCTGAGAAAGACTTAGGAGGATGACCTGTTTGTTTTCACCTGATATGCCATATGCAAATGCCTAATGTCCTAAAATGAAATGCAATATGCTAAGCTAGTCCCAAGAAGAGGAGGGAAAATTTTGAGGTGTTACAGAGAGCACTGAAGACATCCCCAGTATCCCTTCATCATTCTGAATGTCCATTTTGTTTAAAAAACAAATTATGAAAGATTTGATTATTAAAAACAATGATATTTTTCAATTAAAACATGCAAAACATTTGTTGAATAGAAACAAATAAGAGTGCAAATAATTGGATAAAGGCTCAAATTTATTTGATTGAATGGTAGTCTGTAAATGGCAAGACTCCATAGATCTTTACAAATTTGAAATCGGTGATATATATTGGAAAAGGGCTACATTGAACATAATGACCATTTCTCCACCAATTCTGAATCCGATGTATTTGAAGCTTTGGTTGATGATGAATGAGCGAGAATCGTTGACGGATGACAGTTGTAGAACAAAGTCTTGTCAGGATGCAGTTACTTGCCAAATCCTTATTTTTTGCCTAGATTGCCCCAGGATGGGGTACTCAATCTAGCAGGATATGTATTCATTTTTTTTATGTCTCTAACTTTTGCCTGAATCGCCTTTTCGGGTTTTCAATCCACCGAGACGCTCATTTTTGCCTAAGCCGGCCTTTCGGGTTTTCAACTTAGCGAGCTATTCTGTTTTTGTTTTAGGCGAAGTATTTCTTGACTGCATCTGAATTCACAGGACGAGTGAAATCCTCCCCATCCATAGTTGTAAGTATCAATGCACCGCCTGAAAAGGCTCTCTTAACAACATATGGACCTTCATAGTTTTGAGTCTACTTGCCCCTGGAATCAAGCGCGAAAGACAAGACTTTCTTGAGCACAAGGTCACCCTCTCGGAACACATGAGGCTTTACCTTCTTATCAAAGGCTTTCTTCATCCTTTGTTGATATAACTGACCATGGCACGTGGCAGTCAATCTCTTCTCTTCTATCAAATTCAACTGGTCATAACAACTCTGAACCCATTCAGCATCAGTCAGCTTAGCTTCCATCAAGACTCTCATTGACGGGATCTCCACCTTTACTGGGAGCACAACCTCCATGCCATAAATGAGAGAGAAAGGGGTTGCCCCTATTGAAGAGCGAACGGACGTACGATACCCATGCAAGGCAAATGGCAGCATCTCGTGCCAATCTTTATACGTGACAACCATCTTCTGTATAATTTTCTTGATATTCTTATTAGCGGCTTCAACAACCCCATTCATCTTGGGTCTATAAGGAGAAGAATTATGATGTGCAATCTTGAACTCGCTACACAGCTCTTTCATCATCTTGTTATTCAAATTAGATCCATTATCAATAATGATCTTATCTGGCACACCATATCGGCATATGAGTTGGTTCTTGATAAACTTTACCACTACCTGCCTGGTCACATTTGCGTATGATGTCGCTTCAACCCACTTAGTGAAGTAATCAATTGCTACGAGAATAAATCTGTGTCCATTAGACGCTTTTGGCTCTATCATGCCAATCATGTCGGTTCCCCGCATGGAGAAGGGCCATGGTGATGAAATCACATTCAGAAATGTCGGAGGAATATGAATCTTATCCGCATAAGTCTGACACTTATGGCATTTCTTCACATATTTGCAACAGTCAGACTCCATTGTCAGCCAATAGTAGCCTGTTCTCAACATCTTTCTAGTCATGGCATGTCCATTGGAATGTGACTAAATGAACCCTCATGAACCTCAGTCATTAACAGGTCTGCTTCGTGTTTATCCACGCATCTGAGCAGTACCATATCAAAATTTCTCTTGTAAAGCACATCACCATTGAGGTAGAAAATGCCTGATAATCTCCTCAAAGTCTTCCTATCTTTCACAGATGCCCCAGGCGGGTAAATCTGGTTCTAAAGGAAACACTTGATATCATAATACCATGGCTTATCATCTTTTACTTCTTCGATTGCAAATACATGAGCTGGTCTATCTAAGCGCGTCACAGTGATATTGGGGACTTCATTCCAAAGTCTTACCATAATCATTGAAGCAAGTGTAGCAAGAGCATCTGCCATCCGATTTTCATCTCGAGGAATATGATGAAAGTCAACCTCAGTAAAGAACGTTGAAATCCTCCTCGCATAATCCTTATATGGAATGAGGCCAGGATGATTCATTTCTCATTAACCCTTTATCTGATTAACAACGAGGGCCGATTCACCATAAACATCAAGATGCTTGATCCTAAGATCAATGCACTCCTCCAATCCCATAATACAGGCTTCATACTCAGCCATATTATTTGTGCATTTGAAAGTTAGCCTTGCTGTAAAAGGAAAATGTGTGCCCTGAGGAGTAATAATCATTGCCCCAATACCATTTCCATATTGATTTACAGCGCCGTCAAATACTATACTCCATCTGGAACCAGGCTCTGGCCCTTCATTGAGCGTAGGCTCATCACAATCTTTCATTTTCAAATACAAAATTTCCTCATCTGGGAAGTCATATTGAACTGACTGATAATCCTCGATTGGTTGATGTGCCAAGTGGTCATACAAGATACTACCTTTAATAGCCTTCTGAGCTCGATACTCAATATCATACTCGGATAACAACATCTGCCAATGGGCAATTCTCCCAGTTAAAGAAGGCTTCTCAAAGATATACTTGATTGGATCCATTTTGGATATCAACCAATTCATATGATTCAACATATACTGGCGTAAGCGCTTAGCAGCCCAAGCCAAAGCACAACATGTTTTCTCAAGCTTTGAGTATCGAGACTCGCAATCAGTAAACTTCTTACTCAAGTAGTAGATGGCATACTCTTTCTTTCCTGATTTGTCCTGCTGACCAAGGACACAACCCATTGAGTCTTCAAGAACTGTCAGATACATAACCAATGTTCTTCCTTCCACAAGCGGAGACAGGATCAGAGGCTCAGACAAATACTCTTTAATACTGTCAAAAGCTTTCTGGAAATCCTCGGTCCAATCATGGGACTGATCTTTCCGGAGGAGCTTGAATATCGGCGCATATGTGGCAGTCATGTGGGATATGAATCAGGAAATGTAATTCAAGCGGCCAAGAAAACCTTGGACTTGCTTCTCAGTTTTGGGCGCAAGAATCTCTTGTATTGCTTTGACCTTTGCAGGATCAACCTCAATACCTTTTTCACTAACGATAAAGCCCAATAGCTTGCCGGAACGGACTCCAAATGTACATTTGTTGGGATTCAGACGAAGCTTGTACTTCCTCAAACGCTGAAAAAGTTTCAACAGGTGTTCTACATGTTCAACTTCCGTTCTTGATTTCGCAATCATATCATCAAAATACACCTAGGTCTCCTTATGCATCATATCATGAAACAAGGTAGTCATAGCTCGTTGATACGTGGCTCCAGCGCTCTTCAAACCGAAGGGAATCACTCGATAACAGAATGTTCCCCAAGGTGTGATGAATGTTGTCTTCTCCATATCCTCGGGTGCCATTTTAATCAGATTATATCCGGAAAATCCGTCCATAAATGAGAAGACCTTAAATTTAGCTGTATTATCTACCAACATATCAATATGTGGTAGAGGGAAATCATCTTTCGGACTAGCTTTATTCAAGTCTCTATAGTCCACACACATCCAGACTTTTCCATCTTTCTTAGGTACGGGCACAATATTGGCCACCCATTGAGGATATGTAGAAGTCACCAGAAACCCCACATCAATTTGCTTCTGAACTTCTTCTTTGATTTTTACTGCCATATCGGGATGAGTTCTTCTGAGCTTTTGCCTCACAGGCACACACTCAGGCTTCAAAGGTAGGAAATGTTGTACGATATCAGTATCTAGACCAGGCATGTCTTCATATGACCAGGAAAAGACGTCAACATATTCTCGTAGTAACTCAATCAACCCCTTCTTAACGGACTCTTCCAAGAGTGCCCCAATCTTCACTTCTCGCACACAATCTTCAGACCCCAAGTTGATTGTTTCCAGATTCTCAAGATGCGGCTGAATGATCTTCTCTTCATGCTCAAGTAGACGGGTAATCTCGTCAGGAATCTCTTCAACATCATCTTCTTTCGCCTAAAATACAGGGAATTCAAAATTGGGAGATGGTGTTGGATCATTATGTTCAATGGGTTTAGTCAACCTGCATAATGATTTTGGATATAAAGAGCTTTTAGAATTCAAGCAAGGCAAATCATTATGCAGATGAAAAGATTGATTTTATTTTATCTTTAAGGGTTTTATGTGATCACCAAATTCATGCAAAAAGCGAAAAGGGAAAATAATTGGAAAAACAAACATTTAACATGAATTTATTGAATGAAAATATCATTGTATTTATGCGCCAACAATGTCATCACTTCTCCTTTTGGCATGGGAGAAGGTTTTTTAAACACAATGAACATTAGTTTGACTTATGGATAACTGTTGGAATATCCACAGCGACCCAATTATTATAGATCCCTCCAAGGATAATGAAATTGCCAGAATCCTCTTCGTCCTCTTCCAAAATGGTAGCAGCCTCCTCATCTTGACCAGTGTGGATGAATCCTCCACTCTTGAACAAACCTTGCTCGTTGAAGACCCCAGAAGAATAGCCTATGCCAACCCGGGACTTGTTGTCTTCTAGCTAGATCATTTGCCCCAATCCAGCAATTGTACCATGCTCAATGGCCAACTTTGCATCTTTGTAGGAAGCAAATGAGGGAGTTCTCTTCTCAACAGGTTCAGCAATAGATAAAGCTTGGAAGGGAGTTCCAACTTCATCCTCAGCATCTATATATGAGAAGGATGACAAATGGCTAACCAGGAGAGCCTTTTCTCCCCCTACCACCACCAGCTTCTTATTCTTTACAAATTTCAGTTTCTGGTGTAGGGTGGATGTCACGGCACCTGCCTCGTGAATCCATGGTCTGCCTAAGAGACAACTATACGATGGGTGAATGTCCATAACCTGGAAGGTAATCTAGAAACCACTTGGTCCGATTTTGACTGGGAGATCAACCTCACCAATCACAGTCTTGCGAGACCCATCGAAAGCCTTCACAACTACCCCACTCTACCTCATGGGAGGCCCTTGATATGACAACTTCGCGAGAGTGGTTTTTGGCAAAACATTCAATGATGACCCAGTGTCTACCAACACATTGGACATGGCGTCATCTTTGCAGCTCATAGATATATGTAATGCCAAGTTGTGGTCTCTTCCCTCCTCGGGGAGATCAACGTCACAAAAACTCAAATTGTTACAAGCGGTGATGTTTGCAACAATGCTATCAAATTGTTCTATCGTGACGTCGTGATCCTCATACGCCACATCCAACACCTTCTGTAGAGCTTCTTGGTGTGGTTCTAAATTCAATAGCAGTGGTAACACAGATATTTTGGATGGCGTTTGTAGAAGCTGGTCTACAACGTTGTACTCGCTTCTCTTGATGAGCCTCAGCATCTCATCACAAATTTCTTTCGTATTGCCATCGGGCCAGCAGAAGCAGGAGTTTTCAACGTAGAGGAGGGCTTAGCAACAAGTGCCGGATTCGGAGTGCTCACAGCATTCCCAATCGGTCAAACCACTGACGTCAATAATATTTACGACAGATGACGAGGGCAGAGACACCTTTTTCCCATTCTCCACTACTACATCATTGTAGCGATAAGGAACCGCCTTCTCGGAGGAGTACGGTATGGGTCCGGCTGGCTTGATAGTCAGCGCTAGAGAAACCTTCTGCTTGCTACCATCATACTTGATGACAACAGGATCAGGTATTCGGAATACTGAAGAAATTACGTTGACTTCGAGAGCATCTTCGTCAACATTTCTGTTTTGAAGGATCTCAATGACTCCTTCGTCCAACATCTCTTGAACATCTCTGCGCACCTGGCGACATCCTCTCTGATTAACAGAACAGACTCGACATCTATCGTGGTCATGCTCATAATGGCTATAGTCACATAGCAAACGATGCATCTCAACCAGCGATTGTCGAATATGACTAACATATTTGACTTTGTATTTGCCAGGGCAGCCCTGGACCATATTAACATATTTCCCATGCTCGGGCAATGGGTTCTTCTTCACATTCGGACCTACGTCCTCGAAAAACAAAATCCCGCTTCTTACAAGGTCTTGCACCTTGGTCTTCAGGGGATAACAATTCTCCACGTCGTGTCCGGGAGCACCGGAATGATACACACAATGAAGCTCAGGCTTATACCACCATTGGGGGTTAGCAGGTACAGCGGGAGGGTCTCGCGGAGTGATTAACTTTCTATCAATCAGAGATGGATAGAGTTCAGCATAAGTCATCGGAATTGGATCGAAGGTGACCCTTTTCCTCTCATAGCTGGTGCTGGTATTGTTGTTGTTGTTTCGAGGCTGGTAGGCCTGCTGTTGCGGACGCTGTTGTTGTTGCTGATATTGCTGAGTTTGCGGTTGTTGATAATGTTGAGCTTCCTTGAAAACAGGTGCTATATGAGCCACTTGATGCTGATTGTTGACTGGGCGAGCAATCCTCCTCTTCATAGAGGGTCTTTTTTGCAAAGCTTCTATATCTCTTTGCTGAAGAGCCTTCATCTCGCGTTAAGCGTCCTTCACGGACCCCCTCTTCCAATCTCATCCCCATATTCACCATCTCGGTGAAGTTTGAGGGAGCACTGACTATCATTCTCTCGTAATAGAATGAACTCAAGGTATTCAAGAAGATCTTGGTCATCTCTTTCTCCTAAAGGGGAGGCACTATCTGAGCTGCCAACTCACGCCACCTCTGGGCGTACTCTTTGAAGGTCTCTTTCTCTTTCTGGGACATCGCCCTCAGCTGGTCCCTATCAAGAGCCATATCCATATTATATTTGTATTGCTTGACGAAGGCCTCGCCAAGATCGTTGAAGGAGCGGATGTTCGAACTCTCCAAACCCATGTACTACCGGAGAGAGGCACCAGACAGACTGTCTTGGAAATAGTGGATGAGGAGTTGTTCATTATCAGTTTGTGTCGACATCTTGCGAGCATACATCAGAAGATGACTGAGAGGGAATGTGTTTCCCTTATACTTCTCAAAGTCAGGCACTTTGAATTTAATAGGGATCTTCACGTTGGGCACAAGGCACAACTCAACAGCACTCTTACCAAAGAGGTCTTTCCCCCTCAAAGTCTTTAGTTCCTTGCGAAGCTCAAGGAATTGGTCTTTCATGTCATCCATCTTCTCATAAACGTCTGGGCCCTCAGATGGCTCAGAATGATAGATGGTATCTTCAACCCTTGGTAAAGTGTGCACGACAGGAGGTGGCACTGAAAGGACCGGGCTAGATGCCGGCAAAGAAGTAAGAGTTGGAGCAAAACCCTCTGGCACAAAGTTGGCGGGCATTCCCCAAGGGAAACCGGCTGGCATAGATGGCGCAAAGTGAGCTGTTGCAGTAGGCACAGTAGAAGTTACAACCTCAGAAAAGACCGTCCTCTGGGGAGGAGTTGAGGGTGTTGGAGAAGACTGGCTCTGGGCAGCTAAGAATGACTCCATCAGGGCAGTCAATCTGGCTACTTCCTCCTTCAGCTCGCGGTTCTCTTGTTCCAAATGATCCATCAGTCTTGAAGAGTTGGCTCGAGTGTAGTACTGGTGAGTCAGCTTGTCTTCAAAATAAATGAAGAACACAAAGTTAGACCATGGGACAAGAAGCCTGGAGCAAAACCTGCTTATGCACATGATGCATGCAATGCTTGTGCATATGATTTGTTTTTTATATCAGAGGAACTTTAGAGTTCTACTTGCAAATTTTGTGAAATATTACATTTTTATCACATATGGAAACATCTTATCAATAATATCTGGAAAATATATTTTTTACACCAAAGAAAAAGGATCGGGACACAATCATCATATGGATCCCTAGAAACAATCATCTAAAGCTCGGGACACAGGAAGATAAGATGTACGAAGCCTCTTCACCTCCTCCTCATAGGCTTTCTCCATATCTGCCTTCTCCTTGGCGAGTCGATCGTACTTCCTCTTCCAGAACCTAGAAGACTAAGGAAGTAGAGAAGTCCATGCATCATTAGGATCATCAATGACCTGATGCTCGAGAAACTCAATCAAAGCATCCTTCTCCTTGATCTGCTGAAGCAACTCTTCTCGTTCACGGATCCAAGCACGTGAACGGTCTTCGTCTCTCAACTCCTCTACTCCTTGGTCAATGAGGGTTGACGGCCCAGCCACAACCAAAGGCGTAGGTCTCGGATACTCGTAAGGCATGAGGTACTCAGAAGCTCTCCTAAACCAAGCAGTATAAGGCTCAAAAGCGACACAATTCTTAGGACCCAACTCCTTCCTTCCTTTCCTATGAATCATGCGCCAAGCGCTAATCATTCTGCCCTTCAAGCCTTGGGGATCTTTACCCTCCTGAAAGAACACACCCTCCAACAAAATGTTATTGGGTTTATCCTTTAGGGGAAACCCAAGCTGACGACGTGCCAAAACAGGGTTGTAGCTAATCCCACCACATGTACCAAGAAGAGGTACATTGGAGAATTCACCATAAGAGTCGATAATCTGCACACCGTCATACACACGGTTGTACCAAAAGATATCATCATTAGTGAGAGACATAAGTCTCGTGGACCACCGTAGACATCCTTTGTTCTCCTTGAAGGCGACCGTCTGCGGTAAGTGAGAAATAAACCACTTATACAACAGAGGCAAACAACACACGATGGCACCACCACCTTTTGCATTCCTCATATGCAAAGAAAAGTAAGTGTCACCCAACAGAGTCAGAACATGATTAAGAGTAGAGAAAATCCTAATAGCGTTCACATCTACAAACTTGTCGATGTTGGGGAATAACACTAACCCATAGATGAGAAGTACAAATATGGCCTCAAAGGCGTCCTCACTCATGGCCTTCCCATATACAGTAGCTTGAGCAATGAGGAACTCAGAAGGGAGACCTTGAATTCCACCTTTGGTAGTCATATGAGCACCGACCAGAGATTCATCTATATGTAACATATCAGCTATCTCTCGAGAAGTAGGAACACTCTCTAAGCCACTGAACGACAACTGGTCTAGAATAGGTATGCCCACAAGATAGGCATACTCCTCAAGCGCGGGTAAAAGCTTAAAATCCGGAAAAGTGAAGCAACGGTACAAGGGATCATAGATTTGTACCAGTACACTCATCAATCCTTCATCCACCTGAGTAGTCAGAAGAGGAAGAAGCTTCCCAAAACGAGCCTTGAAACCCAAGGGATCTAATACATAGGATGTCAAATTCCTTAGTTCTTTCAAATCTGGTTGTCTGAAACTGTACTTCTTTGTCTTTCCATGTCTGAAAATTTGCAAATAGACCTCTTAAGGATCAAGCAAAGCACAAAGATCAAGCAAATAGACCTCTTATTGATGATATGAATGCAAATGGGTGCATGAATGCAACAATCACACTCAAGGATCAAGCAAAGCACACCAAACAAAGGTCAGGGGATGGATCATGGCATCCTTAATATCAATCATCCATTTTGGTGGATTATGGTTTACACCTTATCAACACCTAAGTTCCACTGATATTAAGGATACATGAACGGATCAACCATGAATCAAGGGTTTGTTGCAAGTCACGAGCATGGAGTCTCGGTTTAGAACCACCCAAAGGGAATGTACTAGGGTTTAACCTGCCAAACAAGTTCTACAAGAGGTTCCCATAGTCATCATCCCATCTTTCGGATATTATCGGATAAACGACTACTCATATTCCAAAAATATTCTCAAGAGAGACTCTTATGAGTGTAGTATCGCGTAACAATCGTATCAAATCTTACATTTGAACGACTTTCGCACTACATCCTAAGATTAGGCCAAGATGGGCTTGGTAAACTAAGGTCCTTGCCTTCTAAGGTCCATGTTGGAAAGAGTAATGTCTAACCACAACTACTTGTGTGACATTATTGATCCCAACATGACCTCCACCAAGTGAATGGATTTGCAAGTCAACTTGCTAAGGAATAACTCCACACAAGTCAACAAGACTATGCCATTCCCCTATCCTAAGTACACTCGAGTTCGGGTATAAAACTCATCTCACAAAGATCACCAAGCATACAAGGAATTAATATTCAAGCAATTCAATCATTACATACAATACAATAATCCCAAATTGCACAAAAATATGTCACCAAACAATATACAATACAATACAACAAATATGAAAAGTAGGCAAAACCCACTAGGCAAACTAGTCCCCAGCAGAGTCGCCACTTTTCTGTAGCGGGGTATTCGTTACCGTTAGAGATATTGACTAAATCCAAGGTAAATCATACAAGTCGAGTCGCCACCGCACTTCTATTTATCCAAAGGAATGGTTAGAAAGCAAACAAAAACCTAAAAGTTTTATCGAATCAAAAACTAGTAAAAATGTCAGAGATCTGGGTAAGGGGGTTGGTTATGTAATGGGAAGGTTTTAAGCACCCAAAACATCCAAGGTACTCCTAGGGAGCCCTTTTCACATTGGTTGTAAGGTTGGTATTTGGTGAAAATTTATTTGTGCAAACATGATTGAAGAGATGAGAAGAGAATATACAAATTTATTTACATTTTGTGTTTGGATGGATAAACCCATTGCCTACGTACCATCTTAAAAGGATTAGGATCAAAACCTCGTAGTTCGGGGTAAAAATCTCAAAATGAGTTGGTGAATTGATTGGTCCAAAAGCCTTAAGGTATTTTTTTATCCAAGGGAGAAAACTCAACCTAAAACCACAAGTCCACCATGTGAGGATATCTCTCATATGCTAGTGAGGGGTTAACCCTATAATAAGCATGGAAGACTCATTGTCCATCACTAAGGATATAGGTGAGCATTACATCTACCTCAAGGATAACTCAAACCTAACCACTAAAGGTTATGAAAAATTTGATTAAGAAAGTGGCCATTGAAACCACAAAAAGATATTTGGATGAGTTATATTTACCAATGAAAAGTATGTACAAAAATGGTCAAAGTTGATTTAGAAGTTCAATTCAAAATAAGTGTTAAGAAGAGAAAGTTTGAAAATCAAAAGCATAAGGCTTAGGTTTCTAATATTGAAAACAAGTGTTAAATGTTTGCACAAAGGTTTTGGCTTGGGTTAGAGTGGAGAAAAGAAGAAGAATGGCTAATGTCTTAATCATACAAGAGGTAAGGGATAAGAAGCAAGACCACAAATGGAGTTCCTCTCTTGAGATCATATTGATGATCCAAGTAGCTCCCATCCTTTGGAATAAGTAATCACATAAGCATAAACTCATGCAATCACAATCAAATGAACTCTTGGAAAGCTCCTCAATGTATCTTGGATCCCTCTCTCTTAGAAGCTCATGGTAATGGTTCCTCAATTTGTACCAAGTTGGAATCCCTAGAACAAAAACACACACATTAAAAGACTATATCAAACAAACAGGGAATGGACAAGAAGAGTTTAGAAGTTGGTCCTTTCAAGGTCAGCTTCAACATTAAGCATTCTAAAGGCCCAATGCCTAGTTGCTCTTTGACTTTTATAACACTCTAAAGGCCCAATGCCTAGTTGCTCTTTGACTCCAAATTTGCATAGGGAAAGTCCTAAAGTCTAAGTCCATTTTGTCTAATTCTTTGCATTTGGTCCACAAAAAAAACAAAACAAGGCACAAACACAATATTATATACACAAATATGTGCTCAAGTGAGCAAAAGGCAAATTACATTAACATAAACATGTGCTCAAGTGAGCAAAGGAAAAAGCAAATGAATAATATGTACAAGAATAGTAAATTGCATACATGTAAAGTGCAAAAAGTAAATGTTAATGGTTAATGGTTAGTGTTAGTAGTTAGTGTGCCATAAGGCAAATTTAGCGATATGTTAAGCAATCGTAATTGGACTTATGTAGAAGTCACAATTATCCATGGTCGGTCAATAATAATGTAGGCAACAACACAAGTTAGAAGTCTTGATTAGTGAACCAAGTTCCAACAACTTGCCATGCCAAAAAGAAAATGGGAAATTATCTTGTATTGGTTTAAGTCCTTTGCATGATTTAGGAAGCAACCTATCCTTAATGCAAAGTCATTCATTTGATCAATTGATCAAGATGAATTAGATTTGAATCAAAGAAGATTAAACCTCCCTAATCAATGCTAACTTATCAACCTTTAACTCATTGATCAAAAAGAAAGAAGAAGAAGAAGGAGATGAATAATGGATAATGAAAATGGAAAGAATAAAGTGCATTAAATGAAATGGAATGTACCAATCAACAAGTGTTGACCAAATGACATTGAGGATCATGGTCAAACAATCAAAAACAGAAGTGAGATGAAGGTTGGAAGTCAAGACATGAACAAAATATTTTTGGCATTTTTAATATTTAAAAATAAACTTGAATTAAAATATTAAAGAAAGGTCAAACTTCAAAATCACTTCAAATCAACTTTGAAAAGTCCAAGTGATTTATCCTAAGTTCAACACGGTCAAACAAAGTTTGACAAAAAAAATTCAGCATTTTTAAAAGTCAAAAACTATTTTTTATCATTTAAAAATGAATAAAAATAACCTAATTGCACTAAAATCTCAAATAAATCTCAAATCAATTAAAAAATTGATGAGAATATTTTTCATAGATCCATCATCATTCAAAGAGGTTGAGAAAATATTTTTGCATTTTTTGAATATCAAAAACTATTTAAAATGAATTCAAAATAACCAGAAAAGAGAAAATTCACAAAAAATACCAAATGACGAAATAAAAAATATTAAAAATCATTTTTAGAAACTAGAATTAAAAAGGGAAATAATGCAATTGGTCCCATATTTTTTGGATTAAAAATAAGAGAGTTATGAATTTTTGAAGTTAAATGAAATAAAAGAAATAAAATGGAAATTATAAAAATCAGGAAAAAACCACGAGCGTCTGATCAAGCCTCATTAACTGACGTGGCTGATCAGAGGGTTCTCAAGTGCGGGCTTACCATGTACATGAGTCAAGCGCGTGGTATCATGCATTAAATGGAGTCAAACATAACAAGGGCTAGAATTAGATCGTGGGAAACACATCCAATGATCCGTATTCAATCTGGCATGGTGGACGGTGGTGTACACCACCGTCTTCTCCGGCGAGCACACCAGCTCCGGCCAGAGTTGCAGGTTTGCAAAAGTTAACAAAAACTCACGATCCATATACCAAATTAAAGCTGAAGTGATGTACATCACCCCTGTATCATTAGTTTCTCTTCTAGATCCCCATAGTAAGAGAAATCAGAAGGAGAAAACTATGGTGTTCATGCTGAACTTCATGGATTTCAAAAATTGAGCATATAGCAATGATGCCTCTATAAAGAGGACTTCAGACAACATAATATCAAGGCCAACAAATCAAAGAATAAGGAGTTTTAAAGAAAAAACCAGTTGATGCACACCTTTGAATTGTGAAGCTTTGAGTCCCTTTCCTTAGCTCCTTTTGCAAAACAGAACCTCAATGTATCAGATGATGAAGGTTTAGGAACTTTAGATCTGAAGATTCAACCAAATTCAATTGAATTTCAGATCTGAAATTTTGAAGAAATGTGAACTTATTTCCTTTGGTATGGTTGGGAATTCACTCTTGCAGCATTTCAGGCGCCTTTAGGTTAGTTCATAATGAAGCATAGCACATGTATTTATAGATGGAATTGGTTGAACAAGTGATTTTACTGGTGTGCATGGCAAATGGATTTTCCTTACATGGGCTTGTATGATCATGTGGAAGGCCCAATGAAGCTTGGAATAACTTGCTGAACTCATGCAGATTGCAAATGGACGTGTACAAGAAGTGTAAACAGCTCATGCATGGCAATTGGATTTGAATTTCACAAAATGCACTAAACCTTCATGCCTTCGAAAATGGTGCTTCCAAACTCCAAATGCCACCTCATGAATAATGGTTAGAAATCTTATTGCATAAGAAACAAATGATATGTTGATCAAAATTTCAATTGGGCCTTCGAAATTAGTGAATTTTGAGTTTAAAGTGAAAGGTGCAAAACATGCAAAAGTGAAGTTTCCAAATTTGGCCAATGTTCAAGCCCTTCTGTTTTGATGATGCAAGCCTCAAATGGAAAAACCACCAACATCAAAGTTGTATATCATTTCAAGATAATTAAGATATACTTAAATTTTGCATCATTTGGATTTTTGATGAAGAAGTTATGGGTACTTGAAGTTGGACTTTTTTGCCTTTCAATGCGTTTGGTCCAAAGTGACCTATAACGTTTTGCATTATCACATGTATTTCATTTGAGATTTTGAAATTTTGTTCAACATAACATTTGAAGTATACACAATAAGTTTGCTAATACATTTTATCCCACCTTAAAGTCATAAAAAATGAATGAGTTATGTTCTTGGGAAGTTGACCCAAAATTAGGGTTTTAGTCAAAATGACCTATAATATCTTGGAATGGGAGATGACTTTCCATGCATCAAATAAATTTTTGATGAACATAAAAGTTGTTCATATTGTCCTTAAGAACATTTTTTCTCTTGGGATAATCTCCATTTGACCAACACACAAAACGTTAGGTCTCAGTGCATTTCAAAATAGTCAGATGAATTGACTGATCAACTTTCCAAGTCCACAACTCATATCCTGATGAATTGATGATTGAGGATACTCAAATAAGTTCAAATATGCATGAAATAATGAATTAAAGAACTTCCCTTAATTGTTTTTTACCATGGGCTCAGGTTGCTTCATTAGCAAGGCATTGTGGGTGATCAGATGAATTAGGGTTTCCTTGAGGAACAAACCTCAAACCCTTTGACTTGCTTTGATCAAAATGATGAATTGAGATGCTAGGGAGGCATATTTGATAGATGAGAGCTTTGGGAACCATTTCCATGCTTGTCTTCATCTTCTCTTGGCCATATCTTTGCACCCATGATCTCCTAGAAGCTTTGGACCTTGTGATTGCTCAAGCTACAAACAAAAGATGTTAGTGACATATTTTTGTGCTTTTGGTTGGCAAATGAAAAAATGAGAAAAGCAATGATATACAATTCAAGTATGCTTAGTGATCTCAAACCACTCACAAGAAGTCCCACCCAAAGGTAAAGGGAACCAAGATGCTTATGATCCTTGAGGCTTTGCAAATGCAATGTTATGATGCCATGAGGGATCTTAGGGTCAAAGTTGGGGTGTTACAGAATTCAAACAAAGCAAATCATTATGTAGATGAAATGATTAATTTTATTCTCTTTTTAGGGTTTTATGGTGATCACCAATTTCATGCAAAAAGCAAAAAGTGAAAATAATTTGGGAAAATGAACATTTAACATGTAATTATTGAATGAATATCATTGTATTTATGTGCCAACAATGTCACCACTTCTCCTTTTGGCATGGGAGAAGGGTTTTTCAACAAATATGAACATTACATGGACTTATGGACAACTGTTGGAACATCAACAGCGACCCAATTATTACAGACTCCTCCAGGGATGACAAAGTTGCCAGAATCTTCCTCTACATCCTCTTCCACTATAGCAGCTGCCTCTTGGTCTTCGTCCGTGTGGATGAAACCACCACTCTGAAATAGACCGTGCTTGTTGAAAGTTCCTGAAGAGTACCCTATGCCATCCCGGGATTTATTGTCTTCCAGCTTAATCATTTGTCCTAAACCAGTAGTTGCGCCATGCTCAATGTCCAACTTCGCATCATTGTAGGATGCAAATGAAGAAGTTCCTTTCCTAGAAGGCTCAGCAATAGACAAGGCTTGGAACGGCGTCCCAACCTCATCCTCAGCATCAATATAAGAAAAGGAAGACATATGGCTTACCAAGAGAGCCTTCTCTCCCCTACCACCACCAACTTCTTGTTCTTCACAAACTTTAACTTATGGTGTAGGGTGGATGTCACGGCGTCTGCCTCGTGAATCTAGGGTCTGCCTAACAAACAGCTATATGATGGGTGGATATCCATGACCTGGAAAGTGATATGGAAATCACTAGGTCCTATCTTGATTGGGAGTTCAACCTCACCAATCACAGTTTTTCTGGATCCATCAAATGCTTTGACGACCACTCCACTCAGCCTCATGGGAGGCCCCTGATAAGAAAGTTTCGCCAGAGTGGATTTTGACAACACATTCAGCGATGATCTTGTGTCTACCAGCACATTAGACAGGGTATCATCCTTGCAGTTCATAGAGATGTGTAATGCCAAATTGTGGTCTTTTCCCTCCTTGGAAAGATCAGCATCGCAAAAGCTCAAGTTGTTACAAGCAGTAATATTTGCAACAATGCTATCAAATTGTTCTATGGTGACATCGTGATCCACGTATGCCACGTCCAACACCTTCTGCAAAGCTTCACGATGTGGCTCGGAGTTCATTAACAAAGACAACACAAATATTATTGAAGGCGTTTGTAGCAGCTGATCTACAACATTATATTCGCTCCTCTTGATGAGCCTCAACATCTCATCACAGTCCTCTCTTAATATTCCATTCTGGCCAACAGGGACAAGAGCTCTAGCAATCACGACAGGTCTATCAACAGCAAGTGCCAGATTCGGAGGAGAAGAAGAATTCCCCACAAGATGGGCAGCACTATCAGCAACGACATCGGCTCTTTTGGTGTCAACCTGGGGTTTCGACGGTGCCGAAAAAACACGACCACTGCGGGTCAAACCACTAACATCAGACATACTGGTCACAAAAGTGGAGGGTAAAGGAACCCCCTTCCCATCTTCTAATGCAACCGCATTATATCGATAGGGAACAACCTTGTTTGAAGAGTATGGAACAGGGCCAGCTGGCTAAATGATGAGAGTAGAAGAGGCCTTCTGCTTGCTGCCATCATATATGACAACAACAGGCTCAGGTATTCTAAATACATGGGATATAACATTAACTTCATCCTCATCATGATTCTGAAGTATCTCGATCACACCCTGATCTAGCATTTCTTGGATGTCTTTCCTGACTTGATGACATCCCCTCTCATTGACAGTGCATACACGACAACTGTTATGGTCATGCTCATAGTGAATGTATCCACATAACAGTCTATGCATCTCGACCAATGATTGTCTGATATGGCTGACATATCTGACCTTGTACTTGCCAGGGCAACCCTAGACCACATTAACATCATATTTCCCATGCTCGGGCAATGGGTTCTTCTTCACATTAGGACCTACGTCCTCGAAAAACAAAATACCACTTCTAACAAGGTCCTAAACCTTGATCTTGAGAGGGTAACAGTTCTCCACATCATGTCCGGGAACACCGAAATGATAAATACAGTAAAGCTCGGGCTTATACCACCAATGAGGGTTAGTTGGTATAGCAGGTGGGTCACGTGAAGTGATTAACTTCCTTTCAATCAGTGAAGGATATAATTCAACGTAGGTCTTTGGAATAGGATCAAAAGTGACCCTCTTTCTATCATAGCTAGTGCTGGTTTGATTGTTGTTTCGAGGCTGGTAGGCCTGCTGTTGCGGACGATGTTGTTGCTGTTGATATTGCTTATGTAGCTATTGCTGGTTCTGATGCTGATAATGTTGGTTCTCTCTGAAAGCAGGTGCTATATGAGCCACCTGGTGCTGGTTACTGGCGGGACGCACAGTCTTCCTCTTCACAGAGTGTCTTCATTGTTTAACATGGGAGGACACGTCATGTGCCTCTCCATCTTTCTTCTTGGCAAACGCCCCATAACGTTTCGCAGAAGATCCTTCTTCTCTGGTCAGGCGCCCTTCCCTAACTCCTTCCTCTAGTAGGATCCCCATATTCACCATCTTGGTGAAGTCAGAAGGAGCGCTAGCGATCATCCGCTCGTAGTAGAAAGAGCTTAAAGTCTTGAGAAAGATCTTCGTCATTTCCTTCTCTTTGAGTGGGGGCACAATCTGTGAAGCCAATTCTCTCCACCTCTAGGCGTACTCCATGAATGTTTCTTTCTCCTTCTGGGGCATAACCCTCAGTTGGTCCCTATCGGGAGCCATATCAATGTTGTACTTGTACTGCTTGACGAAAGCTTCGCCAAGGTCGTTGAAGGAGCGAATATTCACACTATCCAGACCCATGTACCATCTCAATGCGGCACCGGACAAGCTGTCCTGGAAGTAGTGCATCAGGAGTTGATCATTGTCAGTCTGAGTCGACATCTTGCGTGCGTACATCACAAGATGGATGAGCGGGCAAGTGTTTCCTTTGTACTTTTCAATGTTAGGCACTTTGAATTTGATATGAATCTTGACATTAGGCATGAGGCATAGCTCAACAACAGATTTGGCGAAGAGGTCCTTCCCTCTTAGAGTTTTAAGTTCCTTACGCAGCTCAAGGAATTGATCATTCATAGCGTCCATTTCTCCTACACATCTGGGCCCTCAGACGGCTCAGAGTGATAAATGGTGTCATCAACTCTCAGCAAAGTATGCACGACTGGAGGTGGCACAGCAAGGACCGGGCTAGATGCCGGCAGAGAAGCAAATGTAGGGGCGGGACCCTCTGGAACAAAATTGGCGGGCATCACCCAGGGAAACCCGGCTGGCATAGGAGATGGAGCAAAGTGAGCACTGACAGCAGGCACGGTAGAGGAAGCAACCTCTGAAATGATCGTCCTCCGTGGAGGAGTTGAAGGCGTTGGAGAAGAGTGGCTTTGGGCGGCCAAGAATGACTCCATCAGGGCAGTCAATCTTGCCACTTCCTCCTTGAGTTCTCTGTTTTCTTGCTCGAGGTGATCCATTGGCTTTAATGAGTTGGCTCTGAAATAGTACTGGTGCGTCAGCTTGTCTTCAAAATAAATGAAGAACACAAAGTTAGACCCCTGATCAAGAAGCCTGGAACAAAATCTGCTTATGCACATGATGCATGCAATGCTTGTGCATATGATTTTATTTTTTAATCAGAGGAACTTTTGAGTTCTATTTGAAAATATTTTGGAAATATTAATCATTTAGACATATATGGAATAATCATACCAATAATATATGGAAAATTTTTACACAAAAGAAGTACAGTCTTGGTAACCAAATACAATACAAGAGAGAAGGAAAATTAACATCCTATGGAACCCTAGAATCAATCGTCCAAAGCTCTCGAGACTGGAACATAAGCTGCACGAAGCCTCTTCACCTCCCTCTCATAGGCTGCCTCCATATCTGCCTTCTCCTTGGCAAGTCGATCATATTTCCTCTTCCAAAACCTTGATGACTGAGGAAGAAGAGAAGTTTTCACATCATCAGGCCCGTCGATAACCTGATGCTCCAGAATATCTATCAAAGCATCCTTATCTCTAAGTTGCTGAAGTAGCTTCTCTCGCTCACAGACCCAAGCACGCGAACGGTTTTCATCTCTCAACTCCTAAACTCCTTGGTTAGGGAGGGTTGAAGGCCCAACCATAACCATAGGTGTAGGTCTCGGGTAATCATAGGGCATGCGGTACTCAGAAGCTCTCCTCCTAATCCATGAGGTGTAGGGTTCCAAAGCAATACAATTCTTCGGACCAAACTCTTTCCTTCCCTTCCTATGAATCTTGCGCCAAGCGCGAACCATCCTGCCCTTCATGTTTTGGGGATCTTTACCCTCTTGAAAGAACACACCCTCTAACAAAATGTTATTAGGTTTATCCTTTAAGGGGAACCCAAGCTGACGACGTGCCAAAACAGGGTTGTATTTAATCCCACCACATGTACCAAGAAGAGGCACATTGGAGAATTCACCACAAGAGTCAATAATCTGCACATCATCATACACATGGTTATACCAACAGATATCATCATTAGTGAGAGACATAAGTCTCGTGGACCACCATAGACATCCTTTGTTCTCCTTGAAGGCGAGCGTCTGAGGCAAGTATGAAATAAACCACTTGTACAACAGAGGCAAACAACACAGAAAGGTACCACCACCCTTTGCACTCCTCATATGCAAAGAGAAATAAGTGTCACCCAATAGAGTAGGAACGAGATTAAGAGTAGAGAAAATCCTAATGGCGTTCAAATCCATAAAGTTGTCGATGTTGGGGAATAACACTAGCCCATAGATGAGAAGTACAAATATGGCCTCAAAGGCGTCCTCACTCATGGCCTTCCCAAACATAGTAGCTTGAGCAATAAGGAAATCAGATGGGAGACCTTGAATTCCACCTTTGGTAGTCATATGAGCACCAATAATAGATTCATCTATATGCAACATATCAACAATCTCTTGGGAAGAAAGAACTCTCTCCAAGCCGCTGAATGACAATTGATCTAAAATAGGTATACCCACAAGATAGGCATACTCCTCAAGCATAGGCAAAACCTGGAAATCCGGGAAAGTGAAGCAACGGTACAAGGGATCATAGAACTGCACCAACACACTCATCAGAACTTCATCCACCTGAGTAGAAAGAATAGACAGAAGCTTCCCATGACGAGCCTTGAACTCCAAGGGATCTAAGACATAGGATGTCAAACTCCTTAACTCTTTCATGTCGGGTTGTCTGAAACTGTACTTCTTCGTATTCCTTCTTTGCTTATCCATGTATGAAAATTTGCAAATAGACCTCTTAAGTTCCTTGAAAATTTTCTCATTGTTGATGATATGGATGTGTATGAATGCATGAATGCATGGATGCAACAATCACACTCAAGGATCAAGCAAATCACACCACACAAAGGTCACGGGATGGATCAAGTTATCCTTAATATCAATCATCCATTTTGGTGGATTATGGTTTACACCTTAGTAACACCCAAGTTCCATTGATATTAAGGATATACGAGAACGGATCAACCGTGAATCAAGGGTTTGTTGCAAGTCACGAGCATGAAGTCTCGGTTAAGAACCACCCAAAGGAAGTGTACTATGGTTAAACCTGACAATCATGTTCTACAAGAGGTTCCCATAGTCATCATCCCATCTTTCGGATATTATCGGATAAACGACTACTCGTATTCCAAAAATATTCTCAAGAGAGACTCTTATGAGTGTAGTATCGCGTAACAATCGTATCAAATCTGACACTTAAACGACCTTCGCGCTACGTCCTAAAAATAGGCCAAGATGGGCTAGGTAATCTAAGGTCCTTGGCTTCTAAGGCTTATTATTGAAAGAGTAATGCCTAACCACGATTACTCGTGTGACATTATTGATCCCAACATAACCTCCATAAAGTGAATGGGCTTGTAAGTCAACTTGCTAAGGAATAACTCCACACAAGTCAACAAGACTTTGCCATTCTCCTATCATAAGTGCACTCGAGTTCGGGTATAGAACTCATCTCACAAAAGACAACCAAGCACATAAGCAATTGATATATCAAGCAATTCATACATTACAAACATACAATACAACAAAGGTAAAAAGTAGGCAAAACCCACTAGGCAAATGTTCCCCAGCAGAGTCGCCACTTTTTTGTAGCGGGGTATTCGTTACCTTTAGATTTATTGACTAAATCAAAAGTAAATCATACAATTCGAGTCGCCACCGCACTTCTATTTTACCAAAGGAAAGGTTAGAAAGAGAACAAAAACCGAGAAGTTTTATCAAATCAAAAACTAATAAAAATGTCAGATATCTGGGTAAGGGGGTTGGTTATGCAATAGGAAGGTTTTAAGCACCCAAAACATCCTTAGTACTCTAAGGGAACACTTTTTACAAATGTTGTATGGTGGGTTGGTATTTGTGAAAAGATATTTGTGCAAACATGATTGGGGAGATGAGAAGAGAATATACAAGTTATTTACAATTTTGTGTTTGAATGGATAAACCCATTACCTACGTACCATCTTAAAAAGGTAGGATCAAAACCTCGTAGTTCGGGGTAAAAATATCAAAAAGAAGTTGGTGAATTGATTGGTCAAAAGCCTTAAGCTCTTTTGTTATCAAAGGGAGAAAACTCAACCTAAAACCACAAATCCACCATGTGCGGAGAGCTTCAACATGCTAGTGAGGGGTTAACCCTATAATAAGCATGGAAGACTTATAGTCCAACACTAAGGATGCAGGTGAGTATTATATCAACCTCTAGGATAACTCAAACCTAATAGCTAATGTTTATGAAAAGATTTAACACAAATGACCATTGGAACCACAAAAGCAATTGAGTGAGTTGTATTTACAAATGAAAAGTATTCACAAAACAAAGTCCAAGTTGACTTAAGATTCAATTCAAAATAAGTGTTATGAAAAGAGTTTAAAAATCAAAGGCATAATGCCTAGGTTTCTAATTTTTGAAAGCAATGTTAATGTTTGCACAAAAAAAAGTTTGGCTTGGGTTAGAGTGGAGAGAAGAAGAGAAGGGCTAGGTCCTAAACATGCAAAGATGAGGGAAGAGAAATAAAACCACTTGGAGTTCCTTTCTTGAGACAATAAAGATGATCCAAGTTTCTCCTTTCCTTTGGACTTAGCAAGTAATAAGCAATTAACTCAAGAAACCAAGAAAGTATTTAAACAAGATCCTAGGAATCTTCCAATTGGCTTTTGTCTCTCTCATTTTGGATGTCCATGACAATGGGTCTTCTAATCGGCTCAAGTTTAGGATCCCTATAACACAAGAACGCACAAATCAAAAAGTTCCACAATGCAATGAAAGAATGGACAAGAGTGAGTTTAGAATTAGGGTCCTTTCAATTCATCTTCAAGATTAAGCACTCTAAAGGCATGAGGCCTAGTTGCTCTTCAACATTTTTAGCATTATAAAGGCATGAGGCCTAGTTGCTCATGAAACTCCATTTAGCATAGGCAAGGTCCTAAGTCTAAGTCCTTTCTCCATTTTGCATTGGGTTCACACAAACAAAACAAACCAAGCACAAGGCTATAGTATATACACAATAATGTGCTCAAGTGAGCAAAAGGAAAATGGCATAAACATAAACATGAGCTCAAGTGTGTAGCGGGGTATTCGTTACCATTAGAGATATTGACTAAATCCAAGGTAAACCATACAAGTCGAGTCGCCACCGCACTTCTAATGGAAAATAGAAGTGGAATGGAATCTGATATGTGATGAAGCTTTGCCTCCTTGCCACGAAATTCCAATGCTCCTTTAGGGTTAGGGTTTCAGCTTCTTAAATAGGGTGGATTAGGTGTTCTCATGGGCTTTTTAATAAGTTATTTATCCATAAGAATAAAAGTGTGAAGTGAGGTGTAAAATGTTGTTATTTTGGGCCAAACTTAAGTGAATGGATGTCCAATGCATGGCCAAAAGAGGTAAAAAACATAATTGGTTTGTGCAGCATGCTTAGAAAATCTGATTGGGCCAGCCAGGGCCAAAATCTGCCTAGAAAATCAAGTCATGGTGCCCACTTTAAATGAATGTATCTCTCAAACCATGGATCCAAATGAGATGATTCATAAAGGATGTGAAAGAGGACATGGCAAGGTACAATTGTTGTGAATAAAGTATTTTCAAATGATGCCTTGAAGTGCAAGAAAACTGGCCAAGAAGTCTTGACAAATTTTGAAGATTTTGGATTTAGAAAATTTTCTAAGTGTCCTAAAAAAATGTCTCACTTTGACTAAGCATAACTTTGTCAATTCTAATCCAAATGGAGCAAACTTTATATCTCTAGAAAGCGTGGACAAGAGGAACAACTTTCATGTTGGAGAAACTTTCAAATGGAGCTTTTATCTTGATGCAAAATGGGCTTAAAGTGAGTGCAAAGATCATGAAAACTTGCCCTAAATGGAAAGTCAACCATTTTCAAATTAAGTAACTTTTCCAAATCCTGATTAAATGATGAATCCATGATCCAAACTTCATAAAATTTCACATGTAGGATCCCCTAGGCATGGATTTTGAGATTCCACTCTCAAAATGTCAAGAGTTGACTTTTCTGGCCCCACAGTTGAGTTTTCCCAAACTGTCTGATTCCCGATTCCATTGATCAATTGAAGCACTTCTAGCTCAAATAAAGAGCTGATTTTTTGTATGTAGACCCTTCTGGACATATGGAGGGCCATGGAAAAGAGTTTCACCCAAAGAATCAGAAATAAACTGATTTTATACCAAACCCTAGTTTTAGGGCAAAATGATCAAGAACTGATTGCACTGATTGCCAATGGATCTTTCTAAGATAATTGTGAATCTTCCTAGGCCAAGATGCCTCTATAATCATGACATGGATGAGCTCCTCTACTTCCAACCAAACATTGCCTGTTGCAGGTAGCCATGAAACCCTAATTTCTAATTAAATCCAGATGAAAACTCTGATAGCTTTGAATCCTTCACTGATGAACTGAGGACCATAATAAGATACTTCGACCCCCCTGAGACCCTTGAGACTTGTATACTTCGAAAATGAAGTCCAATTCTCAATCTTGCTTTGTGTGGGCTCCTTTTGTTAAGGAGTGATCGATCAAAACCTGATCTCCATGTCACTAATTGAGTATGCAATGAGTATGACCTAATATGATGCTAATGAAGTGTAAAAAATAATCCCATGCTACCAGGAAAAATGAAGGGTAAATTTTGGGGTATTACAGTTTCCCCTATTCAATCAATTGGAAACCCGAAAAGAAGATAGCAACGGCTTTCGCACTTTCGAGGTATCAAGTAATTGAATACGATAAAAGATTGAAAATTTACACTGAAGTGAAAAAATGAAGTAACAATGCCTGTCAGAATCGGCCAAGAGGTGGTCTTGAAAAAGAACCCGTCTGGTACGGTGAGAGTCGGTTTGAACATCGAAACGAGGAATGTTAGCCTGAATACCAAAATAAATGGTAACACATAAATAACCATGGCCTGAATGCCGCTCATCAATCTAAATACTGGAAATGACTTCGATCTGAGCATCGGACGATACTTGATTATCAAACATCGGTCTGAACACCGGGAAACTTGTTTGAGTGCCACTTCGGTCTGAATACCGGAAAACTGGTTTGAATGTCACAAGTTGCATCGACCTGAATGTCGGAAACTTCTTCGATTTGAACATCGGAAGATATTGGATTATCAAACATCGATCTGAACACCGGGAAATTGGCCTGAGTGCCACTTCGGTCTGAATACTGGCCTGAATGCCACAAGTTGCATCGACCTGAATGTCGGTAACTTCTTCGATCTGAACATCGTAAAACTGGCGTGAATGCCACTTCGGTCTGAATACCAGAAACTTGGCCTGAATGCCACAAGTTGCGTCGACCTGAACGTCGGAAACTTCTTCGATCTGAACATCGGAAAATTGGCCTGAATGCCACTTCGGTCTGAATACCGGAAACCTTTATACCTGTCAGCATCGGCAGAAATAGGAAAAATGATAATTGAGGCGGTGCGTGGGCCAACGAACCCTGCTGGGAATAATAAAGATAAGTCATGAACAATCTTCAGTCTGAGTACTGGAAACAACTTCTAGCTTATCACTTGGGATATCGAGAATGCCTTATGCTTTACATGCGTATGTTTTAATTTTTCAATGGCGTAATGCTCCATGAAAAATGAAATGCTACACAACTTGGGAGGATGCAATGCAATATGATTCTACATGCAGGGATGCGAAATGCTTGATTAGAGAGAACGCCAAGCTGAGGCAAGGAATTCTGCTGGGGAAATGATCACCATCTTCTGGACCCTGGCAAGGCTGTTGGAGATGCACAGCACAAAGAACTCTGTGGCGAAATGACCCGCCAAACGGTGTTCTGGAAAATAACAAAATACCGAGGCTCTCACTAGGGAGAGAATGGCACTGAAAACTTGTTGTTGAGGAAAGAGACAGTGGTTCTGGCAACCATAATCTGCGAGAGAGACGACTCAGCAAGGGAGGCAAACACCGATACGGTACCGAGATTCTGCTTCAAGGAAAGATGAAGGTGAGAAAAACAAGAAAGGGGGGGTTTGAATTGTTTGAAAAATAAGCGCTTTTCCAAAATGAAAATCACACAATGATTTTATACTGGTTCGCTTATAACACAAAGCTACTCCAGTCCACTCGGCCAAGGTGATTTCGCCTTCAACAAGGACTTAATCCACTAATCTTGAAAGATTACAAACAACCCCTAAGAGAGAAGAAAATCTCTTAGTCCTCTCAAGTCTACAGACTACAAAGAGTCACTTGAGGAAATCAAATAAAAATTAGATACAAGATATGTAATCTAGAGTGCTTCTAAGAAAGCAAGTATTACAAACTTTAAGAACAGATTTTTCACTTAATAAGCAAAAGCTTAGTGAAATTCTTTGAGAGCAAAGATGATTTTCTTGAGCGTGAAATAATTCAGTATAGTTTTGGCTAGTTGATTTCTTGTTACTGAATGTTGATTGCATCTCTATTTATATATGAGTTGGAGTAGAGTTGAATCTGGTGGATATTAAACTGAGTTTACTCCATCACTTAAATAGCTTCTGCAGTTTAACTTTTCATCTTTGAAGTGATTACTTACCACAAGTAGTATCTTTTCTCTTGGAAGCGGAGATTAACGTCTCTTTCTTAATCAGGAAATCCAATTGAAAATCTTTACTTGTCTTCAACGTTACTCTTTCATGATTAGCAAATCCATAATCAGAGTATTTGTGTAACTGGAGAAACTTGGAATCTTGCTTCTGATGTTGATCCAAATAGATTCTTCAGAGGGCGTTGTTCAGAGTCAGAGCTTCTAGACTTTACTTCATGTTCAGATGCTTCTGATACTTGCAGTTTTGTCCAGAGTCAGAGCTTCTAGACTTTCTTGAACGAGATTCTACTTTAGATGCTTCTGATACTTGATAATTTGTATCTGATCTTGTTGTGCATCTGATGACATCATCAGATTTATTACTTCTTTCTTTAGAACCCTGCACACTTAGAAACTTTTCGTTAGGGTGCCATTTTTGGTTTCATCCTTTGTTATCATCAAAATCAAGGAATCTGTTGTAGAACAATTTTTGTTCTTACAATCTCCCCCTTTTTGATGATGACAAAACAACTTAAAATAGCAGATGAAACATGAATGAAATAAGATCAGATAGACAGAAGCTCCCCCTGAGTTAGTGCTAGGGAGTTCAGAAGTTCTTACCAGAGCTTTCCAAGTAATGAGATTTCTGAAAACTTTCTTCAATTTCTTAAATTTAATGTTAGAGCTATTTAATCAGAGCTATTTAATCAGAGCTATTTCTACAATTGTTGCAGAGTGCTTAAGGTTTTTAGACAATTTTCATCAGAGTTATTTAATGATTTCTCCCCCTTTTTGTCAGAATCAAAAAGACATAGTAATAAAAATTGAATTAAAGAGAAAAACACTTCATTAAAAGAGAAACATCAGATTCATTAAGATCAAAAAGCAAAACATTAGATCCAAAAAGAGGACAGAAGCAAAAAGAAAACAAAAGGCAAGCAAAACATAAAATCCTAAGTGCCTAAGGGTTCTGAGGCAATTTCTGCAAGATCATGGCAAGCATCTTCTGGATGTTCTCATTGACCGTATCTTGCTTGTCCATTCTGTCTCGGAGGATATTCTGATCTTCCTTAAGGTCCTTCAGAGTCTGAAGAATCATGGGAACAGCAGTTGAAGACTCCCCCTGAGTCAGAGCCTGCTGGGCTTCAGCTTCTGCAGCAGCTTGAGCTTCTGCATCTGCCAGAGCCTTAGCTTCAGCTTCTTGCTGCCTTAGGATTTCTGCTTCTTTTGCCAGTCTTTCTTCCTCTAGTCTCTTTGCTTCTTCTTCAGCTTCCTTAGCCAACCTTTCTTCCTCAAGCCTTCTGGCTTCAGCCTCTCTAGCTAATCTCTCCTGGAGTCTTTCCTCAGCATCTCTGATGTAGCCATTTCTGACTTGTTCAGAGACACTCTTCAGCCTATAAGACTCAGAGGTCATCCAACCAATGACTCTGTTCCAGTGTGTCCTAACAGATTTAGGATCATCACTGACTTCAGAGTTGTTAGCCAGAGACTTGATCTTCTGGATTGAAGCTTCTGCTACCTGCCTGATGGCTTCCTCAAGGGTAGGTATGGTAAGTTCAGGTTCAGGTTCAGGTGAATGAGGTGGAGAGTTTGGAGGGCTAAGATTTAGAGTTTGAGGTTCAGATTCTGCTTCTGGTTGAAGTTCAGAATCTGCTTCTGGTTGAAGACTGGGGGATGAAGCATAAAGTGGATTTAGGTCTAATGGGTCAGAGTCTGGTCCAGGTACAGCGGGAATAATTGGTGGAGTGATATTAGAGGTGAAGGGATCAGATGGTTGAGTTTCAGAGGGGAGAGTTGTTGTTTGTTGTGGTGGAAGTGAAGTTTGGAGTGGTGAGGTTACTTCAGATTGTGTTAGAGTTTGTTGTTGAGAGGCAAGTCTATGAGCATATAGAGTGGCTATTGTTGGGGAGTCAGGATCAGAAGGTTCAGGGTCAGAGGAAACAGTAACATAAGGTGGTGATTCTGGTATAGAGGATGATGAAGAAGAAGAAGTGCTTTGGTGAGTTTGTGCGGGTATAGAGGGAGGAATGAAGGTTCTAGCTATGTTTAGAACTGGTGTAGGTTGGGAGGTTCTGGTGATTGAGGGTGGGATTTCAGAGGTAGTGTATAAGGGAGGTGTTGGATGAGAAGAAGCCATCATAGGAACAGAAGTAACAGGAGGAATAGACTTACTAGTTGAGATTTGCAGAGGAGCTGAAGATCCGCTTCCAGAAGCTCCTTCAATTCTGGCTTTCTTTGCTTTCCTTGCCTCAGCAGCTATCTGTTTCTCAGAGACACCTCTTTTGTATCTGACTAAATCTTCTTCAGAGTCCAGACAGTCATCGAGGCTGAAGTCAGATATATCCACACCATCATCCAGTAGACGCTGAAGATAGATGGCAACAGCATCTCTTGGCTCGTTCTTGAAGAATCTGGCAAGGCCATGAGGCATCTTCCTCTGATCTTTCAAGCTATTCCAGGATACATCCAGAGTTGGCTTGACTTGTATTTTCTTGATAATCCCCATACTCTTGAGGTTTCTGGCATTCAGAGCCTTTCCCACATCAATTGCCAGATCATCCATACATCTGGTCTTTTCCAGAGCGTCTACCAGTCCATGCTCAATGAAGATGTCAGAGAGCAATCTACCCAGAGGAATGTAGGATCTGGGCTTCATGTTATTCCTGGTTTCTCTGACTGAATCCCTCAGATATCTGAAGAGGAGAACAGGGAGGTTGATCTGGATACCCTTCTGAATACAGTATAAAATGCATTTTTGATCAGCATTTATGTAATCAGAGGAGTTGGAGGCTGGGCGATGGTGAATAGTACCCAGAATGATTTTTAGCCACACTCGGAGGTTCTGGTGTAGCTCCTTGTTCTTAGAGGGGTTTCCTTCAACATTTGGTTTGAATATTGTTGGGTTGATAACTTCAGTGATGCGTTTTGACCTAGGAGGAATGTTGTAGATCATTTTTCCTCCACTTTGCTCCATATTCAACAGGGAAGCAATAGACGCTTCAGTGATAACTATCTTCACTCCCAGAACAAAAGAAACAATGAATTGGTCATCTGCATCAGCATGTCTCCAGAACTCTTTGACCAAAAGAGGGTAGATTGGACCATACAACCGTTGGAAATAGTTCTCCCATCCTTGTTGACGTAGTTCTCCAGTTAGATCAACGCCATTTCTTCTTAGGTTGTCAAAATCAACCAAAGATTCACACAGAACATCCAAACCTTCAAAGGGAGTTGAAAGGTTTATGTGGCGTTCACGGTCAAGAATGTGGGGTTCTTGATAAACAGGGGTTATGGTGACGCCGGTAACAGTTGGTGTTTGAGTGTTTGAGGTTTGGGGATTAGAACTGGATTCCATCTGTTGGGAGAAGTTAAAAACTTCTTGCTGTTGAGCATCCATGAAGAAGATTGATGAAGAAGGTGAAGAACTTGCAGAGAACTTGCAGAGAAGGGTTTAGGGTTTTAGAGTGAGTGAGAGTGATAAGTGTGTGAAATGTGAGAAAAGTGTTTATATACCCTAAGTAAAACACATGCAAAACGACACCTCAGAATGCGTTAAACACAATACTCAAAATAGCACGCTTGGGGGGAAAAAGATTACAGCTAATAAATGAATGTCTAATCCCACAGTTTGCACACTGCTCGAGGAAAACTCAAACGTTTGCCTTTTGAATTTCTTGACAGCTGTCTAGAAGTTCTAAGGTTTGACGCTCAGAGCTCCACGTGTTTAATGTATCTGATCTTCAGGAATACCAAGAGATTGGTTTCTGAAGATTTCTGATTCAGATATCTTCTAAACTTGTAGAAGTATCAGAGTCAGAGGCAGAAGTGTATTTGTTTTTATCAGAGTCTCATTTTACATGTTCAGAGCCAAATTTTACTCAGGACAATTTTTAATGTTCAGATTCTCTAATATAAAAAGAAATCTATCTTCAGCTAGAGGCTTAGTAAAGATATCTGCCCATTGATGTTCTGTATCAATGAACTTCAATGTTACTATCCCTTTCTGAACATAGTCTCTGATAAAATGATGTTTTATTTCTATGTGTTTGGCTCTGGATTGTAGAATAGGATTCTTACTTAAACAAATAGCAGCAGTATTATCACAAAAGATAGGAATGTTACTCTCAAATATCTGAAGATCTTCTAGCTGATGCTTCATCCAGAGCATCTGAGTTGTGCACAGTGATGCTGAGATGTATTCTGCTTCTGCAGTTGATAGAGCGATAGTTGACTGTCTTTTGCTAGCCCAGGGGATTAGATTGTTTCCCAGAAGCTGGCAATTTCCAGATGTGCTTTTTCGTTCTATTCTATCTCCTGCATAATCTGCATCACAATAACCAGAAAGCCTATACTCTGATGTTTTCTCATACATCAGGCCCAGGTTAGGAGTTCCTTTCAGATACTTAAGAATTCTCTTAACAGCTGTTAAATGAGATTCTCTAGGATCTGATTGGAATCTGGCACAAAGACAGACGCTAAAGAGAATATCAGGACGAGTAGCGGTCAGATAGAGAAGAGAGCCTATCATACCTCGATAGAGCTTCTGACAAACCTTGTTGCTTACCTCTTCCTTTTCCAGAATGCAAGTTGGGTGCATAGGAGTTTTTGCAGAGTTGCATTCAGTCATGTCAAACTTCTTCAGAACGTCTTTAATGTATTTACTTTGATGGACGTACGTGACTTCTGGAGTTTGATTGATTTGAATTCCCAGAAAGAACTTTAGTTCTTGCATTAAACTCATTTCGAATTCTGCCTGCATTAACTTAGAAAATTCTTGGCAAACAGAGATATTAGCAGAACCAAAAATAATATCATCAACATAAATTTGGCATATCATGAGATCATTATTAAGGTTTTTACAGAAGAGTGTAGAATCAACTTTCCCTCTGATAAAATTTTGTTCCAGAAGAAAATTACTTAAGCGTTCATACCAAGCTCTGGGAGCTTGTTTAAGTCCATATAAGGATTTCTTAAGTTTGAAAACATGTTCTGGAAAGTTTGAATTTTCAAAACCTGGAGGTTGATTGACATACACTTCTTCTGAAATATAACCATTAAGAAATGCACTCTTGACATCCATTTGGTATAATTTGATAGAATGATTAATAGCAAAAGATACAAGAAGACGAATAGATTCGAACCTCGCGACTGGAGCAAAAGTTTCGTTATAATCAATACCTTCTTGTTGACTATAACCTTGAGCTACCAGTCGTGCTTTGTTTCTGACAACTTCTCCTTTCTCGTTCAGCTTGTTTCTGAAAACCCATCTGGTTCCAATGACATGAGTGCCTCTGGGTTTAGGAACGAGATCCCAGACATCATTCTTGGAGAATTGATCTAACTCTTCTTGCATAGCTGCCACCCAATCGTTATCTTGAAGAGCTTCATCACAGGACGTAGGCTCAATCAGAGACACTAGTCCCAGAGGAATATCTTCAGAAGTTCTGAAGGTAGATCTGGTTCTAACAGGTTCATCTTTGTTTCCCAAAATCAAATCTTCAGATACGTTAATACGACTTTTAACTTTCCTTGGAATTTCTGGAGATTTAATTTCTTCAGAGTCTGGAGTGACAGTTGCTTCTGGAGTTTTCTCAGATTCTACCAGAGTGATCTCTAAATCTGCAAACTTTTCAACTAGCTTTGACTTTTCAGGGTCAAGCTTATCATCAAATCTAACATGAATTGATTCCTCCACAATTTTGGTTTCTGTGTTGTATACTCTGTAGCCTTTAGAGCGTTCTGAGTATCCTAACATAATACCTTTCTGTGCTTTGGAATCAAACTTGTTCAGATGTTCTTTAGTATTTAATATAAAACAAATGCATCCAAAAGGATGAAAATATGAAATGTTGGGTTTTCTTCCCTTACACAGTTCATAGGGAGTCTTTTCCAGAATAGGTCTAATAGAGATTCTATTCTGAATATAACACGCTGTATTTACAGCTTCTGCCCAAAAGTGCTTTGCTACATTTGTTTCATTGATCATGGTTCTGGCCATTTCTTGGAGTGTCCTATTCTTCCTCTCTACAACTCCATTTTGTTGTGGAGTTCTAGGGCAGGAGAAATCATGGGATATTCCATTAGAATCAAATAATTCTTCAAAATCTTTATTTTCAAATTCTCCACCATGATCACTTCTGACTCTAACAATTTTAGAGTCAAATTCTTTTTGCACTTTAGAACAGAAATTGGTGAATACAGAGTGAGACTCACTCTTGTGCTTTAGGAATTTTACCCATGTCCAGCGGCTGTAATCATCAACGATTACTAGTCCATACTTCTTTCCATTGACTGATGCTGTTTTCACAGGACCAAATAAGTCAATGTGAAGAAGCTCCAGAGGCTTAGAGGTAGAAACAACATTTTTCCTTTTAAAAGATGTTTTTGAAAACTTTCCTTTCTGGCAAGCTTCACACAGAGCATCTGAAGAAAACTTCAGTTTAGGCAGGCCTCTGACTAACTCAAGTTTAGTTAGCTGAGAAAGTTTTCTCATGCTAATGTGGCCTAAGCGTCTATGCCATACCCATTGCTCTTCGTGAACTGACATTAAACATTTAACATTTTGATCTTTTAAATCAGAAAGATTTATTTTATAAATGTTGTTTTTCCTCTTGCCTGTGAAAAGGACAGAGCCATCGTTCTGACTAATGGCTTTACACGTTTTTTGATTAAAGATTACATCATAACCGTTATCACTTAATTGACTTATGGATAACAAGTTATGCATTAATCCTTCTACATAAAGAACATCAGATATAGAGGGAAGAGTACCATTACCAATAGTTCCGGAGCCTCTGATCCTTCCTTTCTGATCTCCTCCGAAGCCTACAAATCCAGCGTCTTTAAGTTCCAGGCTTTGGAACATAGACTTTCTTCCCGTCATATGTCGCGAGCATCCAGAGTCCAGGTACCATGACTGGTGTCTGAACTTTGCTGCATAGGATATCTGCAACATAGATAATCTTATCTTTCGGTACCCAGAATCTCTTGGGTCCTTTTAGATTAGTCTTCCCAGAGTTTCTTATAACTTTGGGTCTTCTAGCATTCTTAAATTTTTGTTCTTGTGTGTGTGTGTAATGATATGAAAACGGAGATTTAAGCTGGTTACTGGTAGAGGTTTTATTTTCCTCAGAATCATACCCAATTCCCCTTTTATTATTCTGACTTACTCCATAAATCATGGATGCCATAATACTCCTATCTATTCCATTCTTCAGAAATTTTTGAAAGGCTTCTTCATATTTATAAATAATTTCATTTGAAGTTTGTGGTGCTTGAGACAACGCTTCTTCTAATTCTAAGCTTTTTGTTTTAGCTCCATCTCTTTCTAACGTTAAAGATCTGATAGTATCTTCTTGTGCTAGAATTGTTGTCTCAAGTTTACTACATTCTTCAGATTTTGCTTTAAGAAGGCCTTTAATGCTTTTAACTTTTTGTTTTAATTTCTGAAGAGAGGTAAGAGTTTCTGATAAACATGATTCTAAGTCAGATCTAGAAAGTTCAGAAAATACCTCTTTAGATTCTTCATCTGAGCTGCTGGATGTGGTAGCCATAAGTGCTACGTTGGCTTGTTCATCAGAGTCAGATTCTGATGATCCTGATTCACTATCGTCCCAGGTGGCCATTAATCCTTTCTTTGTTCTGAAGGTATTCTTCTTGAAGCTTTCTTTTCTAGGGTTGTCTTTCTTCAGCTTGGGGCATTCATTTCTGTAATGACCTGTTTCTTTACATTCAAAACAGGTAATATCTTTATTAGGTTTACCTTTTGAAGTTGACTCTGATCGATCCCCTCTGGGTCTTGATCTTTTGAAGTTGTTGTTGTTCCTTCTTTTCCAGAGTTGCTTAACTCTTCTGGTTAGTAAGGACAGTTCTTCTTCATCATCAGAGTCTTCAGGTTCAGAGTCGTCAGTATCTGCAGTTTCTGCCTGGAGAGCTTTGGTTCTGTCTGACTTCCGTCTTTCAGGTCTGGACTTCAGCGCCACTGACTTGTTCCTTTTCTGAGGCTCATCCTCCTCTAGTTCTATCTCATGACTTCTGAGAGAACTAACAAGTTCTTCAAGGCTGATATTGTTCAGATCCTTTGATAACTTCAGAGCAGTAACCATTGGTCTCCATTTCTTTGGCAGACTTCTGACTATCTTCTTAACATGATCTGCAGTCGTGTATCCTTTGTCTAGCACTTTAAGACCTGCAATAAGAGTTTGAAATCTGGAAAACATAGCTTCTATAGCTTCATCATCTTCCATCTTGAAGGCTTCATACTTCTGGATAAGCGCCAGAGCCTTCGTCTCCTTGACTTGGGAGTTTCCTTCATGGGTCATCTTCAGAGAGTCAAGAATATCTTTGGCAGTCTCTCTGTTGGTGATCTTTTCATATTCATTGTATGATATAGCATTTAGAAGTATTGTTCTGGCCTTGTGGTGATTTTTGAAAACACGTTTCTGATCTTCTGACATTTTGCTTCTGGGAACTTCAGCTCCATTTAAGATTGGAGGTTTGTATCCATCTGTGACAATGTCCCAGAGGTCAGCATCATAACCCAGAAAGAAACTTTCGATTCTATCTTTCCAGTAATCAAACTTTTCTCCATCAAAAACAGGAGGCTTGGCATTGTAAGAATCTTTCTCATTTGAGTGGGCCATTGTTTTTCTCGTACTGGATCTCTCTACACGGTTAAGTGTTTGATTAGAAAATCAATAACAGAGCCGGAGCTCTGATACCAATTGAAGGTGAGAAAAACAAGAAAGGGGGGGTTTGAATTGTTTGAAAAATAAGCGCTTTTCCAAAATGAAAATCACACAATGATTTTATATTGGTTCGCTTATAACACAAAGCTACTCCAGTCCACCCGGCCAAGGTGATTTCGCCTTCAACAAGGACTTAATCCACTAATCTTGAAAGATTACAAACAACCCCTAAGAGAGAAGAAAATCTCTTAGTCCTCTCAAGTCTACAGACTACAAAGAGTCACTTGAGGAAATCAAATAAAAATTAGATACAAGATATGTAATCTAGAGTGCTTCTAAGAAAGCAAGTATTACAAACTTTAAGAACAGATTTTTCACTTAATAAGCAAAAGCTTAGTGAAATTCTTTGAGAGCAAAGATGATTTTCTTGAGCGTGAAATAATTCAGTATAGTTTTGGCTAGTTGATTTCTTGTTACTGAATGTTGATTGCATCTCTATTTATATATGAGTTGGAGTAGAGTTGAATCTGGTGGATATTAAACTGAGTTTACTCCATCACTTAAATAGCTTCTGCAGTTTAACTTTTCATCTTTGAAGTGACTACTTACCACAAGTAGTATCTTTTCTCTTGGAAGCGGAGATTAACGTCTCTTTCTTAATCAGGAAATCCAATTGAAAATCTTTACTTGTCTTCAACGTTACTCTTTCATGATTAGCAAATCCATAATCAGAGTATTTGTGTAACTGGAGAAACTTGGAATCTTGCTTCTGATGTTGATCCAAATAGATTCTTCAGAGGGCGTTGTTCAGAGTCAGAGCTTCTAGACTTTACTTCATGTTCAGATGCTTCTGATACTTGCAGTTTTGTCCAGAGTCAGAGCTTCTAGACTTTCTTGAACGAGATTCTACTTTAGATGCTTCTGATACTTGATAATTTGTATCTGATCTTGTTGTGCATCTGATGACATCATCAGATTTATTACTTCTTTCTTTAGAACCCTGCACACTTAGAAACTTTTCGTTAGGGTGCCATTTTTGGTTTCATCCTTTGTTATCATCAAAATCAAGGAATCTGTTGTAGAACAATTTTTGTTCTTACAAAAGAGACCATGGGTCTAGCGTCGAGATCATTGATCAGGCATCGAACTCTGAGGAGCAGCCGCTTTTGCTGGGAAGATACAGTCTGGCACTATCAACTCCGCTGGGGATATACAGTCAGACACTGTCAACTCCGCTGGGGATATACAGTCAGACACTGTCGACTCTACTGGTGAATGTATAATCTGAAACAAATGCTTGGGGAAGTACAACAGTGAGAGCCTGCTGGGGATTGAAGAATTCAACGCTCGTACAAGCTCTGCAGGGATAAGATACCAAATTCCAACTGTTGAGGAAAAACATCCGCGATCATTTGATGGGGACCTTAAGGAAATTCCCCGAGTGTACCTGTTCTGAATAGACGATCCAAAGCACTTAAAATTTATAGCAATTTTCAATGTTTATTAAGCACGTACCTGTAAAGCTCTTATGTTTCATGATGCAATGTTTATAAAAAAATCGGACGTCATTTTTGCAAACAAAACAGTAAAATGAAAATGAACACAGAGATGTACTGAATAACATGATTTTATTGATTGAGTGGCCTATGAATAGGTATTTACATCAGGAAGCAATCCCTGGAAAGAGGTAATTGCACAACAGATAAAAAACAGAAATTAATCTAATGGAAATGTGAAATGGATTTCTATCGGGTTCCAATTCTGCTATAATTCACTCGTCTTCAAGATCCTCCAGATGATCAGCTTTCCAAAAAAGGTGATTGGACTGTTTCCTATCCTTCGGAAGTTTCCGGTTATCGACACGAGATGATATTCAGAACTACTCAAAACGCAGCCATTCGCTTAATCCCTAACTTTTGCCTGGATCGCCCTTTCGGGTTTTCAATCCACCGGGATACCCATTTTTGCCTAAGTTGCCCTTTCAGGTTTTCAACTTACTGGGTGTACAATCTTTTCATTTTTTAATCCCTAACTTTTTGCCCGAACCTTTTTCATTTTCTTGGTTCGCCGGGATGCCCATTTTTTTGCCTGGACTATTCTTTTTATCGTCCATCGGGTCTATTTTATGCAAAGTATTTTTTAACTGCGTCTGAGTTCACAGGGGAAGTGAAGTTTTCACCATCCATAGTTGCAAGCATTAAGGCTCCACCATCAAAAACCTTGATGACAATATACGGTCCATCATAGTTAGGAGTCCACTTGCCCATGTGATCTGTCTGAGGAGGAAGGATCCTTTTCAACACCAAATCTCCGACTTGGAAGCATCCAGGACTCACTTTCTGATCAAAGGCTCTCTTCATCCGACTCTGATACAACTGCCCATGACAAATGGCTGCCATTCACTTCTCTTCGATAAGACTCAACTCACTGAACCTTATCTGAATCCATTCAGCTTCGTCTAACTTGACATCCAACATGACTCTTAGAGAAGGAATCTCCACTTCAACAGGTAGGACTGCTTCCATACCATACACAAGGGAATAAGGGGTTGCCCCGGTCGATGTACGTACTGAAGTACGGTACCCATGCAAGGTGAAGGGTAGCATCTCATGCCAATCTTTGTACGTAACAACCATCTTCTGCACAATCTTCTTTATGTTCTTATTTATTGCCTCAACAACACTGTTCATCTTAGGACGATAAGGGGAAGAGTTGTGATGTTGAATGTTGAAGTTCTTGCACAACTCTTTCATCATTTTGTTATTGAGATTAGAACTATTATCAGTAATGATTCTTTTGGGAATCCCAAAACGACAAATGATTTCTTTCTTGATGAATCGGGCAACCACATGTCTGGTGACCTTCGCAAATGACGTTGCTTTGACCCACTTGGTGAAATAGTCGATGGCAACAAGGATGAAGCGATGCCCATCGGAAGCAGTCGGCTCAATCTTTCCAATCATATCAATGCCCCACATAGCAAACAGCCACGGCGAAGACATCACATTCAGAGGATTTGGCGGCACATGCACCTTATCAGCATAAATCTGGCATTTATGACACTTCCGAGCATATTTGAAACAATCAGATTCCATGGTCATCCAGTAATAACCCTCTCTCAACAATTTCTTAGACATTGCATGTCCGCCGGCATGAGTACCAAAGGAGCCTTCATGAACTTCCTGCATTAACATGTCTGCTTCGTGTCTATCCACGCATCTGAGCAAAACCATGTCGAAGTTCCTCTTATACAACACATCGTCTTTGTTCAAGAAGAAACTGTCTTCCAATCTTCTCAAAGTCTTTCTATCATTGTTGGGTGCCCCTGTAGGGTACTCTTGATTCTTCAGAAAGCACTTGATGTCGTGGTACCAGGGCTTGTCATCAACTACCAATTCAGCAGCAAACACATACACGGCCCTATCAAGGCGCATAACATCGATCATGTGAGCTTAGTTCCACCGAATAACCTTGATCATGGAGGACAGAGTAGCAAGAGCATCTGCCATCTGGTTCTCATCACGAGGTATATGATAGAACCTTACTGTTGTTAAGAAAGTCAACAGTCTTCTCATGTAGTCTCTGTAGGGGACCAGATTAGGCTGGAGAGTATTCCAATCACCATTCACTTGATTGATCACTAGAGCTGAATCTCCGAAGATGTCCAGAGTCTTGATTCTCAAATCAATGGCTTGCTCAATACCCAAGATACATGCTTCATACTCAGCTTCATTATTGGTGCACTCAAAAGTCAGACGAGCGGTGAAAGGCATGTGGGCACCTTTCGGAGTGGTAATGACAGCACCAATTCCACTTCTTTTGGCATTTACGGCCCCATCAGACATTAAAGTCCACTTTTCATCTGGATCAGGTCCCTCCTCAACAACTGGCTCTTCACAGTCTTTCATCTTGAGGAACATGATGTCTTCATCCGGAAAATCAAACTTCATCGGCTCATAATCATCAATCGGCTACTGAGCAAGATAGTCTGACAAAATACTCCCTTTGATGGCCTTCTGGGATGTATACTGGATGTCGTACTCTGTCAGTACCATTTGCCAACGAGCAACCCTTCCGGTGAGAGTTGGCTTCTCAAATATATACTTGACTGGATCCATTTTGGAGATCAGTAAGGTTATGTGAGTCAGCATGTATTGTCTCAATCGCTTAGCAGCCCATGCGAGTGCACAACATGTCTTTTCAAGCATTAAGTATCTCGACTCGCAATCCGTGAATTTTTTACTCAGGTAGTAGATGGCATGCTATTTCCTACCTGTCTCGTCATGTTGACCGAGAACACAACCCATGGAATTATCAAGTACTGTCAAATATATAATCAACGGTCTCCCTAGGACAGGAGGCATAAGGATAGGAGGATTATGCAAATACTCTTTTATTTTTTTGAAAGCCCTTTGGCAATCATCATTCCACCTGATAGCCTGATCTTTTCTCAACAATTTGAATATTGGCTCACACGTGGCTGTTAGGTGAGAGATGAACCTTGCAATGTAGTTCAACCTTCCTAAGAAACCACGGACTTGTTTTTCTGTTCTTGGCTCAGACATTTCTTGTATCGCTTTCACTTTGTTCGGATTAAGCCTCAGCTTGAATTTCCTCAAACGCTCAAACAGTTTCTACAAATAAAACCCAACAGTTTTCCAGATCTCACCCCGAAAGTACACTTGTTCGGATTAAGCCTCAGCTTGAATTTCCTCAAACGCTCAAACAGTTTCTACAAATTCACCAGATGTTCTTCTTCCATCTGAGATTTGGCAATCATATCGTCAACATAAACCTCAATTTCATGATGAATCATATCATGGAAAAGAGTTACCATAGCTCGTTGATATGTTGCCCCAGCATTTTTCAGACCAAACGACATCACCTTGTAGCAGAAGGTGCCCCATGGGGTTATGAAAGTTGTCTTCTCCATGTCTTCTGGTGCCATCATAATTTGATTATATCCAGAAAAGCCATCCATGAAGGAGAATACTGAGAATTGAGCCGTGTTATCCACCAAAACATCGATGTGAGGTAATGGGAAATCATCTTTAGGACTAGCTCTGTTCAGATCCCGGTAGTCAACACACATCCGTACCTTTCCATCCTTTTTAGGTACTGGAACGATATTTGCAACCCATGGCGGATAATTTGTAACCGCTAGAAACCCTGCATCCAACTGTTTTTGCACTTCTTCCTTTATCTTGACAGCCATCTCTAGTCTTGTTCTTCTGAGCTTCTTCTTGACCGAAGGACAATCCTCTCTGAGAGGAAAGCGGTGTACCACAATCTCTATGTCAAGCCCTGGCATGTCCTGATAAGACCAAGCAAAGATGTCAACATACTCTTGCAGCAATTCAATCAGCCCCTTCTTCACATTATCTTCCAAAGCAACCCTTATCTTGATTTCTCTCTTGGCGTCCTCGGTGCCGAGATTAATCACTTCAACAGACTCTTGATGCGGTTGAATGATCCTTTCTTCCTGTTTTAATAACCTGGAAAGTTCTTCAGGGAGTTCACAGTCTTCATCACCCTCTTCTTCAGCTTGAAAGATTGGATTTTCAAAGTCGAAGCGAGCCATAGCAGAACTGTTATCAATAGGATCCGGTGACGTGCATCTGCATGAGCGATGGTATGTGCTTATGAGTTTGAACAAGAAGTGGAAACTAAACAAAACATTGCCAAATGTATATATATATATATATATATATATATATATATATATATATATATATATATATATATATATTTTGAATACTGCAAAAATAGAAAGACAGTGAACAAAATATTTGAATGCAAAAAGACGTCCTTTATTTATGATAAAAAATGCAGGTATCCACATAGATGAGCCCTACAATGAGTCATCACGCCCTGGGTGGAACGTAAGACTTGGATATGCATGAATAAACAAAGAAAATTACTCTTTAAGAAGAGTGACTTGGATAATCTCTTCAGAAGACCAGTTGCGGAGAACTTCACCCGGGACCCTTGGACGCACCCAGTTGTCAATGTCGCAATCACTATCCCCATCTTCTTTGTTGATTGCAGAGACCTGGCCGTACTGAATGATTCCAGCACTGGAGCAAGTAATTGGCCCCTGACGAGTCTGAGGCGTTGAAGTTGTAGAAGTCAATTCCAGCTGATACCCAATCCCAAACTTGTCTTCCTTTATAGGTAAATCCACCAGACTTCCCCAATCGAGAGCAACACCTAAATTTACCAAGGCCTGTGCCTGCTTGAAGGACGACAAAGAGGCACCTGCTTCAACCTCTTCCACTGGAGTTGCATCCTTGACTTGAACTGCCTCAAAGGCCTGACACAGGGTCTCATGAATCTCACCTTCTACCTCTACATACTTGAATGTAGACAGGTTACTGACCAGAATATCCTCCTCACCACAGACAGTGATAATTCTTCCGTTGACCGGGAACTTGATCTTCTGATGCAAGGTCGAGGAGACTGCCCCAACATTGTGGATCCAAGGACGACCCAGCAAGCAGCTATACGAAGGTCTGATATCCATCACATAGAATACGGTGTTAAAGGTTTGTGATCCAATCTGAATTGGCAATTCTACCTCTCCGAACATCGACCTCTTAGAACCATCGAAGGCTCTTACAACAAGATCGGAAGGCTTCAAGATCAAACCTTCTACATCTAACCTTGACAGGGCTCTCTTGGGTAGAACATTGAGAGAGGAACCTGTATCCACCAGAACATGGGATAGCACAGTGTCTTTACACTCCATCGAGATGTCCAAAGCCTTGTTATGATCGCGTCCAGCTGGCGTCAAATCAGAATCAGTAAAACCCAACCCGTTGCTTGAATGAACATTTGCAACGATCCCTTCTAGTTGGTTCACTGAGATCTCCTGAGGCACATATGCAGCATTAAGGACCTTCAAGAGTGCCTCCCTGTGTGCCTCCGAACACAGCAGGAGTGAGAGAATAGATATCTTGGATGGTGTCTGAATCAACTGATCGACTACCTTGTAATCACTTTTCTTTATAATTCTCAAAAGTTCGTCCACATCCTTCGCAAAAGCAGGCTCAAAGCCAGTCTGTGGTGCAGAGGTACCCTCATTCGCAACTTGCTTGCCTTTGGCCTCGCTGCGGCGTCAACACTATCAGGTTGAGTAACCGGTGGTGAGAATAGTCTACCACTTCTGGTGAATCGCCCGATTCCACCAACATTGTCCACTGCGGGATCTTTTATCTCAATTCCAGGTTCAGACTTCTGATCATGCACCTCTTCTACTTTCAATGGCTGCTCCACTCCATGATCATGCGTGTACACACTCCCCCCGCAATGCCAAGGAATGACCCTTTCGCTGGTGAAAGGTAAAGGACCAGGGGTCGTGATGGTCATAGTGGATTGATGCGGTCCCACTGGTGGTACCAGTTACGCTACTGGCACACTGATCTGAGCGGTCGGGTAGAAAATTGTGATAGTGGCAACGTCACAGTCGTACTCAGAAATCTTATTTGTTGAAGTACAAACATCGGGATCAAATTCAACAAGTACATCAGAATTAAACACCATGTTTGGAATATCAGCAACACCATCAGAAAAATTAATTACATCAATGGGAATTACAAAATCAGCAGGAACAACATTTGTAAATTCTTCAGCATCTTCAGGAAAGAGAGGATCAACATCTGCCTTCTCAGCAACCCCTTCAACAACCCCTTCAAGAGACCTTTAGGCAGATAAGTCTTCAGCTTGGAGGATACCATCGTCAAGCAAGGCCTGGATACCCTGCTACAGCTTCACACAACCCACACTCTGTGCAACACAACCCAAACAACCGCTCCCACAGCCGGGGAAAACATCTGCCTTTACCAAGTATTCTTTGATTTCTAATAGCGGAGTCTTCAGCTTCAACACCTCCTTGACTAATTTGAATTCTCCTTCAACCATGTTAACATTTGCTCTACCATGCTGCGGCATAGGATTGTTGACAACATTAGGAGCCGACACAAAGTTAATGGCCTTTGAATCAATAAGGTCCTGAACTACGTGCTTAAAAGCTTTGCAGTTCTCAATAGTGTGGCCAGGTGCCCCAGAGTGGAAATTACACCTAGCATTGGCGTCATATCCCATTGGAAGCCTGCCAATGGGAGGAGCCAAAGTGCGTAACTGCACAAGTTGCAAATGTTGAAGGTTGGGAAGCAACTGGGCATACGACATCAGAAGAGTGTCGAAACGCCTATCCATCATCCTCTGTCTCTATTGATAAGCAGGTTTATTACCCTGTTGTTGTTGGTATTGATTTTGTTGACATTGAGGTTGTTGTTGTTGCACTGGTGCTGCAGCCGGAATGGTCATTGCTTCAACATAAGGTTGTTGATGGTAATTCTGAAAGTTATTCCTCCGGTTACCCCTGTTCTGATAAGAAGATATGGCATTTGCATCCCCTTCTCTCCTCTTCTGTCCTCCTAAGAACGACTTCTTTGACCCCGAAGATGATCCAACCCCATTTTGGATCTTACATGTCTCCAAGTAGTTCTCCACCCTCTCACCGGTAGAGACCACATCAGCAAAATTCGAGGCGTTGCAACCCACCAGACGCTCTAAATAAGATCCAGGTAGTGTGTTCATAAACATGTTGGCCATCTCTTTTTCCAACATCGGAGGCTGAACACGGGAAGCCAACTCTCTCCAGCGTTGAGCATACTCTTTGAAGCACTCGTTGCTCTTGAGAGACAGACTATGGAGTTGAGTCCTGTCAGGTGCCATATCCGCATTATACTAATATTGCTTCACAAAGGCCTCAACCAAGTCTCTCCAGTAGCGAATATGGGCTCTGTCCAGCCTCATATACCACTCCAAGGATGCCCCAGCTAGGCTGTCCTGGAAGAAGTACATGAGCAGCTTCTCATCATCAGAATACGCGATCATCTTGCGGAAGTAAGCTTGTACAAGAGTCTTCGGGCAAGAATTGCCATTGTACTTATCAAACACGGGGACTTTGAATTTTGGCGGAACTCTCACGCTTGGGACCAGCCCCAAGTCAACAACATCCACACCAAGAGCATTTTTCCCTTCCACAGCTTTCAACCTCTCTTCCAGTCTCCGAAACATAGGGTCCATACCATGGCCCATGCCAAAGTCCTCCTAAAGTAGGGGGAATTGATCCTTCTGATCATCATGGATGGGTTGTTGACCAAGGTTGCCATGTGGGATTGGGATAGGCCCCGGTCCATTGGGTCCATTAGCCTCTCCAGCGGGAGGATCAGCCACAACCTCCGGTTGAGTAGTAGGGGGATTCCCCTGTACCAACAATCTAATCTCCTGCTGTCCTTGAGCCACTCCTTGGACCACTTCCATGAATTGATTCATGTGAATCCTCATCTCAGCGAGCTCTGCTTGTAAACCTTCCATTGCTCTTTGTTGATTCCTACGGGTACCGTATCAGTGAATGCCTGAGTCAGCTATCCTAATAATGGAATACCAAACAAGATGAGAACACTGCGGCGGTACCTGTTATGTAAGACATGCTAATGAATATGCAAATGAAATGACATGTTTATCAATTCCAAAGGGTATTCTACCCCTTGATTCCAGTCTCACATTAGATAAACAGTATAAGAAAACCCCGACTAGAATCAAGAAGAAGATATAAACCCCTAGGAATAGATAAACATGATGCATGCAATGCTTATGATTTAATTTTTATATCAGAGGAACTTTAGAGTCTTATTTGCAAAGTTTGGAAATATTAAACGTTTATCGCATACGGAAATATCACGTCAATTAATATTTGGAAATGTTTTTACGCCAAAGAAGTACAGTCTTGGTAACCAAATACAATACAAGAGAGAAGGAAAATAAACATCCTATGGATCCGTAGAAGCAATCGTCCAAAGCCCTCGAGACCGGAAGATAAGCTGTACGAAGCCTCTTCACCTCCCTCTCATAGGCTGCCTCCATATCTGCCTTCTCTTTGGCGAGTCGATCATACTTCCTCTTCCAAAACTTGGAAGACTGAGGAAGTAGAGAAGTCAATGCGTCATCAGGATCATCAATAACCTGGTGCTTAAGGAACTCTATTAAAGCATCCTTCTCCCTGATCTGTTGAAGCAACTCCTCTCGTTCACAGATCCAAGCACGCGAACGGTCTTCGTCTCTCAACTCCTCTACTCCTTGGCTAGGGAGGGTTGAAGGCCCAGCCACAACCAAAGGTGTGGGTCTTGGATACTCATAAGGCATGAGGTACTCGGAAGCTCTCATCCTATCCCAAGAGGTATAGGGTTCCAAAGCGATACAGTTCTTCGGACCTAGCTCCTTCCTTCCTTTCTTATGGATCTTGCGCCAAGCGCGGACCATCCTTCCCTTCAAGCCTTGGGCATCTTTACCCTCCTGAAAGAACACACCCTCTAACAGAATGTTATTGGGTTTATCCTTTAGGGGGAACCCAAGCTGATGACGTGCCAAAATAGGGTTGTAGTTAATTCCATCGCATGTACCAAGAAGAGGTACATTGGTGAATTCACCACAAGAGTCGATAATCTGCACACCATCATATACACGGTCGTACCAAAAGATATCATCATTAGTGAGAGACATAAGTCTCGTGGACCACCGTAGACATCCTTTGTTCTCCTTGAAGGCGAGCGTCTGAGGCAAGTGCGAAATAAACCACTTGTACAACAGAGGCAAACAGCACACAATGGTACCATCGCCCTTTGCATTCCTCATATGCAAAGAGAAATAAGTGTCACTCAACAGAGTAGGAACGGGATTAAGAGTAGAGAAAATCCTAATGGCGTTCACATCCACAAACTTGTCGATGTTGGGGAATAACACTAGCCCATAGATGAGAGTACAAATATGGCCTCAAAGGCGTCCTCACTCATGGCCTTCCCAAACATAATAGCTTGATCAATGAGGAAATTAGACGGGAGACCTTGAATTCCACCTTTGGTAGTCATATGAGCACCAATAATAGATTAATCTATACGCAACATATCAGTAATCCCTTGTGAAGAAGGAACTCTCTCCAAGCCACTGAATGACAACTGGTCTAGGATAGGTATGCCCACAAGATAGGCATACTCCTCAAGCGTGGGCAAAAGCTGGAAATCCGGAAAAGTGAAGCAACGGTACAAGGGATCATAGAACTGCACCAACACACTACTCATTAGACCTTCATCCACTTGAGTAGCCAGAATAGACAGAAACTTCCCATGACTAGCCTTGAATTCCAAGGGATCTAATACATAGGATGTCAAACTCCTTAACTCTTTCAAGTTGGGTTGTCTGAAACTGTACTTCTTCGTATTCCTTCTTTGCTTATCCATGTCTGAAAATTTGCAAATAGACCTCTTAAGTTCCTTGAAAGTTTTCTCATTGTTGATGATATGGATGTGTATGAATGCATGAATGCATGGATGCAACAATCACACTCAAGGATCAAGAAAATCACACCACACAAAGGTCATGGGATGGATCAAGTCATCCTTAATATCAATCATCCATTTTGGTGGATTATGGTTTACACCTTATCAACACCCAAGTTCCATTGATATTAAGGATACACAAGAACGGATCAAGGACGAATCAGGGGTTTGTTGCGAGTCGCGAGCATGGAGTCTTGGTTAAGAACCACCCAAAGGGAGTGTACTATGGTTAAACCTGACAATCATGTTCTATAAGAGGTTCACATAGTCATCATCCCATCTTTCAGATATTATCGAATAAACGACTACTCGTATTCCAAAAATATTCTCAAGAGAGACTCTTATGAGTGTAGTATCGCGTAACAATCGTATCAAATCTTACACTTGAATGATCTTTGCACTACGTCCTAAAAATAGGCCAAGATGGGCGTGGTAAACTAAGGTCCTTGGCTTCTAAGGCATATATTGGAAAGATTAATGCCTAACCACGACTACTCGTGTGACATTATTGATGCCAACATAACCTCCACCAAGTGAATGGGCTTGCAAGTCAACTTGCTAAGGATTAACTCCACACAAGTCTACAAGACTATGTCATTCTCATATCCTAAGTGCACTCGAGTTCGGGTATAGAACTCATCTCACGAAGATCACCAAGCATACAAGGAAATAATATTCAAACAATTCAATCATTACATACAATACAGTAATCCCAAATTGGACAAAAATATGTCACAAAGCAATATACCATACAATACAACAAATATGAAAAGTAGGCAAAACCCACTAGGCAAATGATAGTCCCCAGCAGAGTCGCCACTTTTCTGTAGCGGGGTATTCATTACCATTAGAGATATTGACTAAATCCAAGGTAAACCATACAATTCGAGTCGCCGCCGCACTTCTAATGGAAAATAGAAGTAGAATGGAATCTGATATGTGATGAAGCTTTGCCTCCTTGCCACGAAATTCCAATGCTCCTTTAGGGTTAGGGTTTCAGCTTCTTAAATAGGGTGGATTAGGTGTTCTCATGGGCTTTTTAATAAGTGATTTATCCATAAGAATAAAAGTGTGAAGTGAGGTGTAAAATGTTTTGGGCCAAACTTAAGTGAATGGATGTCCAATGCATGGCCAAAAGAGGTAAAATAACGTGACTGGTTTGTGCAGCATGCTTAGAAAATCTGATTGGGCCAGCCAGGCCCAAAATCTGCCTAGAAAATCAAGTCATGGTGCCAACTTTAAATGAATGTATCTCTCAAACCATGGATCCAAATGAGATGATTCATAAAGGATGTGAAAGAGGACATGGCAAGGTACAATTGTTGTGAATAAAGTATTTTTAAATGATGCCTTGAAGTGCAATAAAACTGGCCAAGAAGTCTTGATAAATTTTGAAGATTTTAGATTTAGAAAATTTTGACTAAGCATAACTTTGTCAATTCTAATCCAAATGGAGCAAACTTTATATCTCTAGAAAGCGTGGAACAAGAGGAACAACTTTCATGTTGGAGAAACTTTCAAATGGAGCTTTTATCTTGATGCAAAATGGGCTTAAAGTGAGTGCAAAGATCATGAAAACTTGCCCTAAATGGAAAGTCAACCATTTCCAAATTAAGTAACTTTTCCAAATCCTGATTAAATGATGAATCCATGATCCAAACTTCATAAAATTTCACATGTAGGATCCCCTAGGCATGGATTTTGAGATTCCACTCTCAAAATGTCAAGAGTTGACTTTTCTGGCCCCACAGTTGACTTTTCCCAAACTGTCTGATTCCCGATTCCATTGATCAATTGAAGCACTTCTAGCTCTAATAAAGAGCTGATTTTTTGTATGTAGACCCTTGTGGACATATAGAGGGCCATGGAAAAGAGTTTCACCCAAAGAATCAGAAATAAACTGATTTTATATCAAACCTTAGTTTTAGGGCAAAATGATCAAGAACTGATTGCACTGATTGCCAATGGATCTTTCTGAGATAATTGTGAATCTTCCTAGGCCAAGATGCCTCTCTAATCATGACATGGATGAGCTCCTCTAATTCCAACCAAACATTGCCTGTTGCAGGTAGCCATGAAACCCTAATTTCTGATTAAATCCAGATGAACACTCTGATAGCTATGAATCCTTCATTGATGAACTGAGGACCATAATAAGATACTTGGACCCCCCCTGAGACCCTTGAGACTTGTATACTTAGAAAATGAAGTCCAATTCTTAATCTTGCTTTGTGTGGGCTCCTTCTGTTAAGGAGTGATCGATCAAAACCTGATATCCATGTCACTAATGCAGTATGCAATGAGTATGACCTAATATGATGCTAATGAAGTGTAAAACATAATCCCATGCTTCCAGGAAAAATGAAGGGTAAATTTTGGGGTATTACAAAGTGACCAAAGGGAAAAAGACAATATGAATAAATGAGGAAGAAATTAAATTGCATTAAAGTAAATTATAAGAATTAAATGCTTGAATTAAAAGTTAGTCATTAGCAGTTAATGTTAGTGTGCCATAAGCCAATTTAGCGCTATGTTAAGGAATCGTAAGTGGACTAATGTAGTAGTTACACCTATCTGAGGCCGGTCAATAAAACTATAGGCAAACAAACACAAGTTAGAGATCCTGACTAGTAAGCCAAGCTCCTACGTTATGCCATGCCAAAAGAAAAGAAAAGCAACCTATCTTTAATGCAAAGTAATTTACTTGATCTTTGATCAAGATGAATTTGATTTGGATCAAAGAAGGTTAAGCCTCTCATATGTCAAGGCTAACCACCAATCATTAACTCATTCGTCAAAAAGAAAAAAGAAGAAGAAGAAGATGGAAATGGAATGTACATAATTGAAATTCAAATGACATAAGTAAAACACATTGATCAAACCTGAAATGAATCAACATCAATCAATGGTAAACAAAAGTGAGATGAAGCTTAGAAGTCAAGAAACAACATAAATATTTTTGGTATCTTTTGGAATTACAATAATACTTGAAACAAAATGAACAAATAAAGGTCAAACTTCAAATCCAATTCAAATTAACTTGGAAAAGTCCAATTGGATCATCATAAGTCTAACATGGTCAAACAAGGATTGATAAAAAATTTCATCATTTTTTGAAAACAGAAACTAATTTTAAACAATTAAAAAATGAAGATAAATAACATAATTGAACTAAAATCTCAAATAAATTAAGAAATTGATGAGAATATTTTTCATAGATTCATCATCATCCAAAGATGTTAAGAAAATATTTTTGGCATTTTTGAATATTGAAAAGTATTTTAAATGAATTAAAAATGACCAGAAAAGAAATAATTCACAAAAAATATTAAATTGAATCACAAAAATAATGAAAAATCATTTTTAGAAACTAGAATTCAAGAGAAATTTTTTGCAATTGGTCCCATATTTTTGTGATTTCAAATAAAGAAGTTGTGAATTTTTAAAATAAAATGGAATAAAAGAAAATTAAAACAGAAATTAAAAATTACAAAAATATTGAGGCGTCAGATCATGGCTCATTAAAATTGACGTGGCACATCAAACAGCCAGGAAGCGCGCACGCATGGTACACTCCAGTCAACAGCAAAACACATGGCATTAAATGAAGTCAATCAAACCAAGAGCCAATATTAGATCTGAAGCAATGGATCCAAGGGCCAGGAACTCATCCACGTGGGGACGGTGGTGGAAACCACCATCTTCTCTGGTGAACCTCACTGTTTCCGGCCAGAGTTGCAGGTTTCTCAACCTCAACCAAAACGCACGATCCAAACATCGTTCGAAAGCTGGGGTGATGTACATCACCCCTGTACCCTTAATTTCTACTCAAGATCCCTATAGAGAAAGAAATCTGAGATAGAAAAATGAGGTGTTCAAATTGAACTTGCTCAATTCACAAAATTAAAAGCACAAATCAATTTCCTCTCACATGAGGACTTCAGAGATGTCAACCAAACCAAGCAATGCATTATATTAAGAGAGATTCGAATCAAAATAGTTTAAATATAAACCTTTGAAGTGCAGCTTTCAATGGCACGATCTGATCCAATTCTCTAGTGCAGCTTGATCTTGAAGTAACAAGGAAGCAAGGCTAAGGAATTGTAAGTCAAAGATCAACCAATGAAGTTGAAAATTGAGCTTGAAAATTTGAGAGAAAAATTAGAATTCCTTTAATGGAGGGTTGGGGATTCAAATGTGCAGAGCCTCAGGCTCCTTTAGGTTGAAGTTTGAAGTGAACCAAGCATTCTATTTATAACCAAGGATGATACAAGCAAGGAGAAAACATGTGTGTGCATGAGCTTGGGTCCTCCATGCATGGGCCTGTACAGGCGCATGTGAGGCCCAAAAGCAATTGTAATTGAGTGTTAAACATCAACCAAATGAAATTGGACGTGAAGACTACAATGTATAAGCTTGTGCATGGAATTTTAACATGGTATGTATAATTGAACCTAAAACTTCACCTCTTCGAAAATGCCATTTGCAAAATTGAAACATAGGCATGTGGGTAATGGTTGGAAAGGTCTTGACATAAGGAACAAATGTCATGTTGAACAAAAATCCATTTGGAGGTGGTAAAATATTGAAAACTGGCCATGAAGTTCAAGGTACAAAACATGTATATGGAAATTTTGCCAAAATGGACCAAATTCAATCCCTTTTGGTTCAATGATTCAAGCCTCAAATGACAAAACCTCCAACATAAACGTTGTAGATCCGTTCAACTAAATCAATTTGGACTTAAATTTTGCATCATTTGGATTTTTGATGAGAAAGTTATGGGCACTTGAAGTTGGACTTTTTCACATTTCAATGACTTTGGTCCAAAGCGACCTATAATGTTTTGTATTATCACATGTGCTTATTTTAGGATTATGAAATTTTGTCCAACATAAAAATTGAAGTAGACGTCTTAAAATTTCTAATGCACTTTGTACCACCTCATAATCATAAAAAATTAAGGAGTTAGGTCCTTGGGAAGTTGACCCAAAATAAGGGTTTCACTCAAAATGACCTATAATGTTTTGAAATGAATGATGACCTTCCATGTTTCAAATGAATTTTTGATGAACATTCAAGTTTTTCATATGGTTATTAAGAACATTTTTGTTCTTGGGGTCATCTTCATTTGACAAACACATCAAAATTTAGGTCTCAGTGGGTTTCAAAATAGTCAGATGAATTGACTGATCAACTTCTCAAAGCCAAACTTCAAATCTTGATGAATGAATGATTGAGGAAAATAACATGGGCTCATATATGCATAAAATGATGAATTAAATAACTTCCCTTGATTGTATTTGATCATAGGTTGAGGTTGCTTCATGAGCAAGGCATGGTCAATGCATAGTTGAATTAGGGTTTCCTTGGGAAACAATCCTCAAGCCCTTTGATTTATCTTGATCAAATTGACAAATTGAGACACTTGGGAGTCATGTATGATGATTGAGAGATTTGTGAACCATTGTCATGCTTGCTTTCACTTTCATCTAGCCACTTCAATGGGCATCGGAGCCTCCTAGGAGCCTTGGATCACATGACTGCTTGAGCTTCAAAACAAAAGATGTTAGTGACATATTTTTGTGCTTTTGGTTAGTAAACCAAATGAGAAAAGCAATAATATACAATTCAAGCATGCTTGGTGGTCTCAAACTAACTCACACAAGTCCCAACCCAAGGGTTAAGGAGCTAAGATGCTATGATCCTTGAGGTAAATGCAATGTGCAATGATATGATGCCATGAGGGATCTTAGGGTAAAAATTAGGGTCTTACAGTAATATTTAAATTCCCCGTATTTCATTAAAAAATCAAATTCATATTACTTGAGATCAACTGAGTTCCTATGTGCTCAAAAAGTTATCAGTTGGGATAAATACAGTTAATAGTGAATTCAAATTTACGTAATTAATATTATTTAGTGAAATTCTGGTATCAGATATGAGATGTCGGAGGTAATGTCACGACACTAATATCTGAGTTATGCAAACAGGATAAAGATTAAGAATTGTAATGCAAGAGACACAAGCAATTGTTAACCCAGTTCAGTCTAACTCACCTACATTTGGGGGCTACCAAGCCAGGAAGGAAATCCACTAAAATAGAATCAGTTCAAAGACTCTCCGTACACTTCAACAAGTTACAGTATTTCTCACCTAATCTCTACCTATGCAATTTCTACCTAAGCACTCTTAGATATGATAACCCACTCACTTCCCTACAATCACACTTGTGATTTTAAACAACAATCCCTTGAGAAAAGAAAACACTTTTCAATAGCACATACTTGATTTTACTTCACAGTTTCAATCAAGTAGACACACTCTTGATCTTGCTTAACAACTTTGATCAAGAAGACACACACTTGATCTTGCTTAACAACTTTGATCAAGTGGACACTCACTCTTGCTTACAAGCTTTGAGTGACAAATTACAACCACAAATCAGACTAATTCAATCATCTAAGGATGACTTGAATGGATTACAAGTCTCATGACTAAACAAGACACAAACCCTAGCTCTCTCTCTGTATTTCGCTCAGTACTGGTTGTGTGTTCATTTAGGTTTCCCAAGTCCCTTTTTAGAGAAGCTTTCAGCTGGACTTTGGCATCTTGAAAACCTTAAACTATTTTCCAATTAAATCTTCTCATGACAGCTGTTTAGATCTCCTTGGAAAATAAGTAAATCAGGTTGTAATCAATGATTGAATGCGCCTGCAAATCAGATCTTCAATCATACATAGATTGCCATTAAATGCGCAATCACATAACACCAGACATTCATATTGAATGTTCCGTGTATAGGATGTCATGAGATCGGGTCTGACATCCTGGAACAATCCTGCATAGTTCCATAATTCCATTTATAATTTCTAGCAGGTACAAACATAGCAGATGCCATGACATTGTGTATGACATCCTGAAACAATCCTGCATAATTATGTTTTCCATTTAAACTCTAGCAGGTACACACATATCAGATGCCATGACCTTGTTTATGACATTCTGAAACAATTTTACATAATTATGTTCTTGAACTCCAGCAGGTACATAGGATATCTTATGTTAAGACATCACACACAACATCATGTGAACACTCTTTGTTTTACCAAAATTGCTGCCAACACTTAGAACCAACAAACTCCCCCTTTGGCAAATTTTGGCTAAAACATATATCTGTCCATTTTGTTCACAAGATAAAGCACATCAGCAATTAAACAGCATAACAGCAGTTTAAGCTGCAGCAGAAGCAAACATAATTAGTAGCTATAGCTACTAGTAATATACACATGCACAAGGGTACTTCTCCTCCTCCTAAATTTGTGCAACACAAACAGAATTACTAGTTATAGATGCAACTAGTAAGACACACAAATGCACAAGGGTACTGCTTCTCCCCCTAAATCTGTGCACCACATACAACTCCTTTGATAATAACAACACCTGTAACCACATCACATGTAACAATGAGAATGTCATTCTGACATCTACTTCAACATCTGTAAACTTGTCTTACATCAAGCACATCTCCTTCAATAATAGTTGTCCATCTGTTCAGCTATACCAGCACATACATCTCCTCATAGCTCCATATCACTTCTCCCCCTTTTTAGTCAAAATTTTGACCAAAGGTGACCAATTAGACAAAATAAATGTCAATTAGCCTAGCAGAGAGTGTCACCACAGATGTCATAACATATAACATGTTAAAACATAATTGTTTTAGGAGATACATACCAACATTATACACAGCTGTCATAGCTGAGATAATGAACAAATCCATGGAACTCATTAAGAGCCCAAAATATTACATAAAGGCATCAGTAAGGACTGCCACAAATTACACATATTAAAAAAAATAAAATCTTTAGCATCCAAACAACAGGGGACCAGCTTCCATAACAACACACACTAGAACCGTCTTCATATCAACACAGTCTTCAAAACATGGAGAACCATTACCACTTACTCTGAGGAAGAAGTATCATCTTCACCTTCAGAATCAGAGTTGCCACTAGATTGAGCATTTGACCTCTCACTTGAGGTATTGGCATCTGAATCCTTGGTCTCACCAGCCTTCTCTATTTCTTCCTTCTCAAGGCTACTTATAAGAACGTCCAAAGCCTCTTTTCTTTCCTTGGCAACCCTCATACCACTATCCAGTTCCTTGCAGGTTTCCTTTAATTGATCAATTAAGCTCTCTTGAGATGCAGGCTCCTTTCTGGAAGATGTCATGATAACATCATTGACATGACTTCCCTCAAACAGCTTGTAGTGAATGGATAGTGGGGGCTTTCTTCTGCTTGGAATGTCACTTGTGTTGAGAATTCCTGGTTGCTCGCTCAAGATAATACCACAAATGATGGATGGGAAGGCAATGGGCAGCTTTACTGCATTTGTTGAGGCATGTCTAACAATTTGATCAGACATAAACCTTCCAAAGTCAAAGTTTATCCTTGTTCCAATAGCATGAATGATACTTCCAAGACCAATGGAGATGGTTGAGATATGATTAGTATGCACCCAGTTGGCTGATCCAATCTTGTGCAAGATGGCATATTTGACAGTTAGCTCGCCAGCTGATAGGTGATTCCTACTAGGCCATTCCTTAACTTGGCCAGCTGTAATAGTCCTACAGACCTCATTGTTTGTAGTCTCTAAATCCACTCCTCCATCAGTTCCATTCCCTAGGAACTTGTTGATTATGGTAGGGGAGAATCTCACACATCTACCTCTTACAAACACCTTGTAGAATTCCCTGCTGCTCCTTTCAGAAATATCCTCAGGGATATTCACAACAAATTCTTTTACCAACCCCTCATAACATTTGGGTAAACCAACAATTGTCTTCATCAGTCCAACAACCTTTCAATTCCATGACTTCCTTCACCACAACAGCCTCTTTTCCCAGCTCTCTTTCAACAACTACTCTCGTTTTCTGATCTAGATGAGTCATCATCTTTCTCAGCTTGGGGTTCCACCTCAGGAGAGGGGTCCCTTCTGGATAGAGGGGTAGAAACACCCTTGATTGAATGCCCTTCATTCAGAATCCTAGTAACTAGGTTCCTAATGGAACGATCAGCATAGTGCATGTAATTTTGATGAGGAGGTTTATTAGGAATATTACCTTGCTTACTTCCAGTCATGGAAGAAGGACCTGAGGTGTCACCTGGTATCACACAGAGAGGAGTACGTCCAACACGTCTTCATCTAGAAACTCCATGGAGGGAGTCCTTGCATGATGAGCGGGTTTTGAACCAGAGGATGAGGGATGTTGAGACATGTTGTTGAAATTTTGAGAAAAATCTCTTTGCCCTAGCAGAGGTTTGCTGAGAAGTTGGATGAAGATTGAAATGGTTGTGTTTAGATAGCGTGTGACATAGATACTAGTTCCAATACTAGGTAATGATTCATCATTAATGTGGCTCTTTCTTTTAATTGGGTAAACAATATTTTTATTACCTTTTCCACTCCACATTAATTGCCATAATTTCTCAAGAATCCAAATCCCTAATTTCCCTCTTACATATTCAAATTGATTATCATTCAAATCCCTTGCAAATCTGCCAGCTAATTGCATTTCATGCTTTAGAGCTATGAATTTGTCTTCCATAAATTTTCTAATGGAGTGATGACAGCAAATAATGTGCTTGGTCCAACTGTGCTGAATAGAATTTTTGGACATAGTTTTAGCATTCAGGTTGTCATAATACAATGTCATGACATCGTGTGTGACATTGTATGCAATCATCAGTAGTTTCAACCAACCCTGTTGAGAACAGCTGCTTCTATCTGCTATATCTTCAGCATAAGCACCATTTTCCTCTCTCAAATATGTAGGAGCAGGTGTCCTTTCACTCTCCATCTCAATCTTCTCAACATTGCTCTTGGCACTTTTTCTTTGAGATAGACACATAGGCCCTTCTTTCTGCTTGACAGGTAGCCCAAGTCCAACAAAGCTCTTTCCAACTTCAGACTGTGTATGCTATCAACATGTTCAACCATCTGATCCAACTTCCTATCTATTTGAGCCATCATGAGCTTTTCTCCTTTGGAAGTGATGTTAAGTCTGAGTTTCTGGTGTGACATCCTTGTCTGACATTTCCCATAGACTTTCAATTTGGGAGTTTCTCTAGCAGATATAATCATCTTCATCCCTTTCCACATGTAACAATTGTCTTTGGTCCTGAATCCTTTCATAATCACTTCACTATCTTTGTTAGTAATTAGACATTCAGTTTTGGTGAAGTTAACATTCAGACCTTGATCACATAGTGGACTGATGCTTATTAGATTTGCATTCAAACCCTTAACCAGTAGACCCTTGTCAAGTTTAGGCACTCCAGGACAATCAAGCTTGCCTATCCCCTTGATTTCACCCTTTGATCCATCACCAAAAGTTACATAGCTTATGGCATGAGGATGAAGTCTAGTTATCAGGTCTTTCTTTCCATTCATGTGTCTGGAACATCCACTATCAAAATACCACTCTTCTTTGGCTGAGACTCTGAGGGGAATGTGAGCTATCATACTTGTAACGTTAGTCTTAGGAACCCATTGCTTCTTGTTGACAGGCCTGTGTTGTTTGGGTCTGGGTTGATAGTGAGTCTGATGATGAACAGGGCTAGGATAACCATACATCTTATAGCAGAAGGGCTTCAGGTGACCAAATTTCCCACAGTAATGGCATTTCCATCTTTGGTGTTTCCCTTTTATCTGTCTTCTCTTATGATGTTGTGACATATGATGTGACATCACATGTTTGCTTTTACTATGGCTGCATTTAAGTTTGGCTTGAGGTTTACAACAAGTGTAACTTCACTCAGGCTTAGATTCATTATACCCAATGCCAGATTTGCCTCCTGTTATTTGTCCAGTTTGGAGAATCTTGTCTAAGGAGTCAGATCCATTGTTTAACATTCTTACATACTTGGTCATCTCTTCTAGTTTAGAATTCAAGAACATAGCTTCAGTTTTTAACTTGGAGATGGTTTCCACATGGTCTTCCTTCTCATTCTCCAGCTGTACTATCTTCTGGATTTCAACTTTTTGACTTTCATCTAGCTTGGCATTCAGAACCACTTCTTTTGTTTTTAATTTGGAGATGGTTTCCAAGTGTTCTACCTTTTCATTCTCAAGTTGAGTTATTTCCTTCTTCTGGCTTTCAACCTATTTACACACCTCTACACTTTTGTGACACAACTTTTTGTAGGTAGAGGCCAACTCTTCAAGGGTTACTTCATCATCACTTGAGTCTTCATCAGAACCCCATCTTCCAGTCAAGGCAGTCACCAAATAGCAGCAAGACTCTCATCAGACCAAGTAGCAGCAAGACTCTTCTGTTTCACTCTCATCAGACCAAGTAGCAGCAAGACTCAACTTCTTCTTCTTGAGGTAGGTTCCACATTCAGTTCTGATGTGTCCATACCCATCACATTCATAACACTATACTTCTTTTCCTTCTTTGGGCTTATCATCTGACCTTGCTCTTCTTCCAGCATTGTTGGATTTACTGATGTCAGATGAGATGTTCTTGACATTAGCCTTGGATCTTACATCCATCTTTTTCAACAGCCTATTGAACTGTCTTCCCATCATTGCTACTTCATTGGCCAAATCTTCATCAACATCCTAACTAATTTCCTCCTCTGTGTTTGATATGAAGGCTATGCTTTTGGTTTTCCTTTCAGATCCATCATTCATTACCATCTCAAATGTTTGAAGGGAACCAATTAGCTCATCGACACTCATGTTGGAGATGTCTTGAGACTCTTCTATGGCTGTCACTTTCATAGAAAACCTCTTAGGGAGTGACCTGAGTATTTTCCTTACCAGTTTCTCATATGATATCTTCTCTTCCAGGGCTCCCGAGGCATTATAAATTTCAAGGATACTCATATGAAATTCATGAATATTTTCATCTTCTTTCATCCTTAAATTTTCAAACTTGGAGGTGAGGAGTTGAAGTCTAGACGTCTTTACTCTAAAAGTGCCTTCATGAGTGGTCTTTAGTATGTCCCAAGCATCTTTAGCCACTTCACAGTTGTTTACCAATATGAAAATATTCTTGTCTACTCCATTTAATATTGCATTCAACGCTTTAGAGTTTCCAAGGGCTAGATCATCTTCCTCCTTGGACCCTTGTTCTTCAGGTTTCTTATCAGTTGTGGCTCCTCCTTCTTTAGTAATTACAGGATGTACCCAGCCTATTAACACAACCTTCCAAGCCTTGTTATCAAGAGATTTTACGAAAGCTACCAGTTGAGGTTTCCAATAGTCATAGTTAGACCCATCCAAAATTGGTGGCCTGTGAACAGATCCTCCACCTCTCTCCATTATACCAGAAAGTATTTCCCCTAGATCTCACCCAGAACCAGAGTAGGATGCCTGCTCTGATACCAATTGAAATTCTGGTATCAAATATGAGATGTCGAAGGTAATGTCACGACACTAATATCTGAGTTATGCAAACAGGATAAAGATAAAGAATTATAATGCAAGAGACACAAGCAATTGTTAACCCAGTTCGGTCTAACACACCTACATCTGGGGGCTACCAAGCCAGGAAGGAAATCCACTAAAATAGAATCAGTTCAAAGACTCTCCGTACACTTCAACAAGTTACAGTCTTTCTCACCTAATCTCTACCCGTGCAATTTCTACCTAAGCACTCTTAGATATGAGAACCCACTCACTTCCCTACAATCACACCTGTGATTTTAAACAACAATCCCTTGAGAAAAGAAAACACTTTTCAATAACACACACTTGATTTTACTTCACAGTTTCAATCAAGTAGACACACTCTTGATCTTGCTTAACAGCTTTGATCAAGAAGACACACAGTTGATCTTGCTTAACAACTTTGATCAAGTGGAAACACACTCTTGCTTATAAGCTTTGAGTGACAAATTAACACCATAAATCAGACCAATTCAATCATCTAAGGATGACTTGAATGGCTTACAAGTCTCATGACTAAAGAAGACACAAACCCTAGCTCTCTCTCTCTGTATTTCGCTCAGTACTGGTCGTGTGTTCAAACAGGTTTTCCAAGTCCCTTTTTATAGAAGCTTTCAGCTGGGCTTGGACATCTTGAAAACCCTAAACTATTTTCCAATTAAATCTTCTCATGACAGCTATTTAGATCTCCTTGGAAAATAAGTAAATCAGGTTGTAACCAATGATTGAATGCACCTGCAAATCAGATCTTCAATCATACATAGATTGCCATTAAATGCGCAATCACATAACACCAGATATTCATACTGAATGTTCTGTGTACAGGATGTCATGACATCGGGTCTGACATCCTGGAACAATCCTGCATAATTCCATAATTCCATTTATAATTTCCAGCAGGTACAAACATATCAGATGCCATGACATTGTGTATGACATCCTGAAACAATCCTGCATAATTATGTTTTCCATTTAAACTCCAGCAGGTACACACATATCAGCTGCCATGACCTTGTGTATGACATTCTGAAACAATCCTACATAATTATGTTCTTTAACTCCCGCAGGTACATAAGATATCTTATGTTAAGACATCACACACAACATCTTGTGAACACTTTGTGTTTTACCAAAATTGATGCCAACACTTAGAACCAACATTTAGGACTGATCTTTTATTAATTGGGATATTTTGATAACACTAATAATTGGTCAATTGATCTAGTAGAACAAATATTATGGTTAGTGATACTTGGGATATTTGTTTCTACTATCAGATATGTTTCTATCCACAAATCCTATCCATTTACTTTCCAAGACCACTTAATGGCCACATGTTTCTAACTTTATGGCTCATTCACCACAATATGTTATAACCCCACTTGCCATGTAATATCTAGATATCAGTAGAAATTATCAGAGGGAAAAGAAGACTTGGAAAATCTAAGGAGAACATGGAAAGGAAATAGAGAACTTGTGAGAAGAAGAGGAAGAAAAGCTTGGAGAAATCAAGAGATTGGAATCACCATCATCACCTTCATATCATCATCTCATCATCTTCATCAATCTCCTTTTCTATTTCTAAGGTGGGTTCTAGGTAGAACTTTATATTTAGAAGTTAGGGCTTGATGAACCATGGAATTGATAGTATAATTGATGATATTATGATGAGTTTCTTCATGAATCATGTGAATCTACATTGATGATGTTTCTACATGTGTTTCTTGTAATTGTTGGATTCTTGTGATATAATGATGTGGTTGTTGCTTTGATTGTGTTCATGATTTTTGGGGAAAATAAGAATATACATGTGGTAAGGTGTTCTTGATATGTCTCCATGATTATGTTAGTAGATTGGTTTTTGGAAGTGAGACAAATATTTTATGCAGGATTGGAAATAAATGAGGTTCATAGAGGTATTTCTGGAAATATAACTTGGACCAATCGATTGGTCTTGGGTTTCTTTCCAGACCAATCGATTGGTGGAACCCCTTGATTCTTAAGAAAATGAAATTTTCTACAACCAATCGACTGACACTCAACATCAATCGATTGTATGGACTCCCTGACTTTGAAAAATTGAAATCTTTCAGATGTCAATCGATTGACATGAACATCAATCAATTGGTCCTTTGTTTTATTTGAAAAATATAATTGTGAGCTAGACCAATCTACTAGGCCCCATAACCAATCGATTGGCTCATGCCTAAAACTCCAAAAGTCATTTCTTTGATGTTCCTAAATGTATTGCATCAACTATTAATCACTGGTTATGTTATACTTGTATTGAATTAATGTTTAATGTGAGAATTATATGTTAAATCAAGTGAGTTAACCTAGTGATCATTTTTAGGCTATAAGTTAGACATATAACTTAGACAACATTAGAAAGCGACATTTATTCGTACGATACCTATGTAAATGTCGTGAATGGATGGTTGCTATAGTTGAGAGTGAGACGCTTTATATGGAACATGCAGTGTTATTATTTTTATATTGGTGAATGAAGTCACCTAATGATTAATGAACCTATTTATGTTTTTATGGACTTAATCACTTATTCAGAGTGTCTTGCCCTAGATGGTGCACATCCCTATTTGAGATGCTTAGATGAGTAAGAAATGGGATGTGACTCCAATGATTCGTGCCTCAATTGGGTTTGAGCCTCAACCATGGGGGATAGGTGGACACCAAAGTGGGTTAGAGGACCATATAGTGAAAGATACCATAAGTGGGTTTGAAGCCCATACGGGTGAAAATCGCTTGGATTGAGTTTGAGGCTTATAGTGGACCCCATATCCACCGCGAAAGTCGAATCATACGAGCATGTATGAACTGAGCTTGCCCTAGACGTAGGTCCGCTTATGGATTGATGTTTCGTGAATTTGAATAGTGATTTATTTTGAGTTGAGAGAACTCACGAGCATGTTGCCATACATTGCGAGACTTTTCCCCGTCACTTAAGTCTTCCTTCCCTTGTTGACTTAAGTTGGATATTGATTAGGAAACCCTATAGAGCCGAATGCACCCATAAGATAGGGAACCCACTGTGATTATTATCACACCCCATGTTATTGATTATTTTTCAGGTAGTTCTGATCAGGCGAAGGATAAGGACAAGATAACGTGATTTTCTTGCTCATCTGATGTTTTGCATGGCTTTTGCATCGTGTAGATATTTTTGAGATCATTCTACAATGATCTAGTTCTTAGTTTTATTTTGGGCAACTTTGTGTATATTTAGTGCCATGTAGTGTTTTCTTTTCGACATGTAATATTACAGTTGCAAGGCTTAAAGAATTAACGAAGGTATGTTTGCACCACATGCATGAGTACCTACAAAGGAAAAAGAAACATATAAATATTTATAATATTCAAAAAATGAATTAATAAAATATGAAGATGAAATTTAAATATATAAATACCATTCGTTATGTTACGAATCATTGCAACATTACTCTTAGCATTTGTGTTTTTTTATAATCTTCCAAGCATTTAAATCTTTCTTCAACTTCACCAACTCTTGCACAAACAAAATCACACTTTGCTTCATACAAAGGTCCAGGTAGCTTCATTGACTTAAATTTTTTAGAGTTAGAGATGCATTCGACTATTGATACAATTAACATTATCATCAATATCACCACAACCAATTTTTTCAAGGCTTTGAATGCCATTAATCTTTACAACAATTATCTCTTCTTAAAATAAAGTTTATTTTTCAACTTTGTGATATTGGAAATTTTCAAAAACAATACTCTAAGATGGGCATTCCCCAAGGAAACCCGGCTGGCATAGATGGCGCAAAGTGAGCTGTTGCAGCAGGCACAGTAGAAGTTACGACCTCAGAAATGACCGTCCTCTGGGGAGGAGTTGAGGGTGTCGGAGAAGACTGGCTCTGGGCGGCCAAGAATGACTCCATCAGGGCAGTCAATCTGGCTACTTCCTCCTTCAGCTCGCGGTTCTCTTGTTCCAAATGATCCATCAGCCTCGAAGAATTGGCTCGGGTGTAGTATCGATGAGTCAGCTTGTCTTTGAATAAATGAAGAACACAAAGTTAGACCATAGGACAAGAAGCCTGGAGCAAAACCTGCTTATGCACATGATGCATGCAATGCTTGTGCATATGATTTGTTTTTTTATTTCAGAGGAACTTTAGAGTTCTACTTGCAAATTTTGAGAAATATTACATTTTTATGTGGAAACATCTCATCAATAATATCTGGAATATATTTTACACCAAATGAGTACATCATTGGTAACCAAATACAAGAGAAAAGGAAAATGATCATCCTATGGATCCCTAAAAACAATCATCTAATGCTCGGGACACAGGAAGATAAGATGCACGAAGCCTCTTCACCTCATCCTCATAGGCTGCCTCCATAACTGCCTTCTCCTTGGCGAGTCGATCGTACTTCCTCTTCCAAAACCTGGAAGACTGAGGAAGTAGAGAAGTCCATGCATCATTAGGATCATCAATAACCTGATGCTCGAGGAACTCAATCAAAGCATCCTTTTCCTTGATCTGCTGAAGCAACTCTTCTCGTTCACGGATCCAGGCACGTGAACGGTCTTTGACTCTCTACTCCTTGGTCAGGGAGGGTTGATGGCCCATCCATAACCAAAGGCGTAGGTCTCAGATACTCGTAAGGCATGAGGTACTCATAAGCTCTCTTCCTAACCCAAGAAGTGTAAGGCTCCAAAGCGACACAATTCTTAGGACCCAACTCCTTCCTTGCTTTCCTATGAATCTTGCACCAAGCACAGACCATCCTACCCTCCAAGCCTTGGGGATCTTTACCCTCCTGAAAGAACACACCCTCTAACAGAACGTTATTAGGTTTATCCTTTAGGGGGAACCCAAGCTGACGACGTGCCAAAATAGGGTTGTAGTTAATCCCACCACATGTACCAAGAAGAGGTACATTGGAGAATTCACCACAAGAGTCGATAATCTGCACGCCATCATACACACGGTTGTACCAAGAGATATCATCATTAGTGAGAGACATAAGTCTCGTGGACCACCGTAGACATCCCTTGTTCTCCTTGAAGGCAACCGTCTGTGGTAAGTGAGAAATAAACCACTTATACAACAGAGGCAAACAGCACACAATGGCACCACCACCCTTTGCATTCCTCATATGCAAAGAAAAATAAGTGTCACCCAACAGAGTCGGAACGAGATTAAGAGTAGAGAAAGTCCTAATAGCGTTCACATCCCCAAACTTGTCGATGTTGGGGAATAACACTAACCCATAGATGAGAAGTACAAATATGGCCTCAAAGGCGTCCTCACTCATGGCCTTCCCATACATAGTAGCTTGGGCAATGAGGAACTCAGAAGGGAGACCTTGAATTTCACCTTTGGTAGTCATATGAGCACCAACCAGAGATTCATCTATATACAACATGTCAGCTATCTCTCGAGAAGTAGGAATACTCTCTAAGCCACTGAACAGCAATTGGTCTAGAATAGGTATACCCACAAGGTAGGCATACTCCTCAAGCGTGGGCAAAAGCTGGAAATCCAGAAATGTGAAGCAACGGTACAAAGGATCATAAAACCTCACCAATACACTCATCAATCCTTCATCCACCTGAGTAGTCAGGAGAGGAAGAAGCTTCCCAAAACGAGCCTTGAAACCCAAGGGATCTAGTACATAGGATGTCAAATTCCTTAGCTCTTTCAAATCTGGTTGTCTGAAGTTGTACTTCTTTGTATTCCTTCTTTGTCTTTCCATGTCTGAAAATTTGCAAATAGACCTCTTAGGTTCCTTGAAAATTTCTTATTATTGATGATATGGATGCAAATGGGTGCATGAATGCATGAATGCAACAATCACACTAAAGGATCAAACAAAGCACACCAAACAAAGGTCATGGGATGGATCATATTATCCTTAATATCAATCATCCATTTTGGTGGATTATGGTTTTCACCTTATCAACACTCAAGTTCCATTGATATTAAGGATACATGAACAGATCAACCACGAATTAAGGGTTTGTTGCAAGTCACGAGCATGGAGTCTCGGTTAAGAACCACCCAAAGGGAGTGTATTAGGGTTTAACCTGCCAAACATGTTCTACAAGAGGTTCCCATAGTCATCATCCCATCTTTCGGATATTATCGGATAAACGACTACTCGTATTCTAAAAATATTCTCAAGAGAGACTCTTATGAGCGTAGTATCGCGTAACAATCGTATCAAATATTACACTTGAACGACTTTCGCACTACATCCTAATAATAGGCCAAGATGGGCATGGCAAACTAAGGTCCTTGGCTTCTAAGGTCTATATTGGAAAGAGTAATGTCTACCCACAACTACTTGTGTGACATTATTGATCCCAACATGACCTCCACCAAGTGAATGGACTTGCAAGTCAACTTGCTAAGGAATAACTCCACACAAGTCAACAAGACTATGCCATTCTCCTATCCTAAGTGCACTCGAGTCCGGGTATAGAACTCATCTCACAAAGATCACCAAGCATACAAGGAGTTAATATTCAAGCAATTCAATCATTACATACAATACAGTAATTCCAAATTGCACAAAAATATGTCACAAAACAATACACAATACAAAACAACACAATATGAAAAGTAGGCACAACCCACTGGGCAATTTTTCCCCAGCAGAGTCGCCACTTTTCTGTAGCGGGGTATTCGTTACAATTAGAGATATTGACTAAATCCAAGGTAAATCATACAAGTCGAGTCGCCACCGCACTTCTATTTATCCAAAGGAATGGTTAGAAAGCGAACAAAAACCTAAAAGTTTTATCGAATCAAAAACTAGTAAAAATGTCACAGATCTGGGTAAAGGGGTTGGTTATGCAATGGGAAGGTTTTAAGCACCCAAAACATCCTAGGTACTCCTAGGGAGGCCTTTTCATATTTGTTGTAAGGTTGGTATTTTGTGAAAATTTATTTGTGCAAACATGATTGAAGAGATGAGAAGAGAATATACAAGTTTTACTTACATTTTGTGTTTGGATGGATAAACCCATTGCCTACGTACCATCTTAAAAAAGATTAGGATCAAAACCTCGTAGTTCGGGGTAAAAATCTCAAAATGAGTATAGCTTCAACATGCTAGTGAGGGGTTAACCCTATAATAAGCATGGAAGACTCATTGTCCATCATTAAGGATATAGGTGAGTATTACATCTACCTCAAGGATAACTCAGACCTAATAGCTAAATGTTATGAAAAAGTTTTGATTAAGAAAGTGGCCATTGAAACCACAAAAGTATTTGAATGGGTTATATTTACCATGAAAAGTGTTAACAAAAATATGGTCAAAGTTGACTTAAGGATTCAATTCAAATAAGTGTTATGAAAAGAGAGTTTGAAAATCAAAAGCATAAGGCTTAGGTTTCTAATGTTGAAAACAAATGTTAAGTGTTTGCACAAAGAGTTTTGGCTTGGGTTAGAGTGGAGAGAAGAAGAAGAATGGCTAAAGTCCTATCATACAAGAGGAAAGGGATAAGAGAACAAGACCACAAATGAAGTTCCTCTCTTGAGATCATTGTCGCATCGCGAAAAAGAACCTGCAGGAAAACACAGAGCCGCCACCGTGCGTTATTTATCCCAAATGAGGGAAAGGAAACGCTCGAAATAAACCTGAAAAAGGGAAAGGAATGGTCTTACGACCAGAGATTGCAAGGTACGGGAGTCGGTTACGCAATGGGAAGGTATTAGCACCCCTCACGTTCGTCGTACTCGACGGGATCCACGCTCAAAAGAATAGGAAAAGGTTGCTAATAAACTGCTCAAAGAAATGCACAAGCTGAAATAATAAAACAGGTAAAAGAGGACGGAGGAAGGGGACTCGGCAGGATGTCGCATCCTAGGCCTACGTAGTTTGTCACAAAACAAACATCAGAGTCGACGTAGTTCGGGGAAATGGGGAACATGCTCGCTAGGATATCGCATCATATGCATACGTATCTTCTCTAACCAGAGTAAGAATCAGAGCACTCGTAGCTCGGCTAACGCACGCCGAAACAAAAACACTGAAAAGAGACGCTGAGACGTCAAAAGAAACATACAACAGGAAACGAAATGCCAATAAAAGGACTTATATCCGACTCCAAACAAACAAAAGCAAACAGGAAACAGAATGCCAATGAATGGACTTACATCCAACTCCTAACAAACAAACGCAAACAGGAAACATAATGCCAATAAATGGACTTACATCCAACTCCGAACAAACAAACGCAAACAGGAAACAGAATGCCAATAAATGGACTTACATCCAACTCCTAACAAACAAACGCAAACAGGAAACAGAATGCCAATAAATGGACTTACATCCAACTCCGAACAAACAAACGCAAACAGGAAACAGAATGCCAATAAATGGACTTACATCCAACTCCGAACAAACAAACGCAAACAGGAAACAGAATGCCAATAAATGGACTTACATCCAACTCCAAACAAACACACACAAAAAGAAGAAGGAGGGTCTCGATTGCAACTAGGGCAAGAGAAAAGGAAGATCTCAATCCCAACGAGGGAGAGAGAAAAGAATCGCAACAAGGGTGAAAACCAGCAAGGATTAATTGTTAGTCGTCAGTCAAACTCGGCAAGACATCGCATCTCGTGCCTACGTATCTCATCTGAACATGAGAATCAGAGTTGCCATAGTTCGGCTAAACTATTTCTGTTTGTTTTGTGTTTTTCAGATGAACGACGTTACTACGCAATCTACCAGATGCTCGACCTTTGGAGACATACTCTCCTGTAGTAGAAGGAGTTAACGTGTCCTTAAGAGAAGATAGAGTTTGTTTGTGTTTTAGGAATGCTCATGCAAAAAAGGAAGTCCTAGACGAAGGAACTGTGCTACCTTAATTGACATGCAAACGAGAGACTATACGAAGTCTAGCAATCCTATGGGGATACATTCACACCATACAAAAACATATACAACACGAGTAAACACACCAACAAGGGGGCTCAAACATACGGGGTAAGGCTTTAGTCAAGAGGGGTCATATCAACCTCGACAAACAAGCCAAAATTGTAGGGGTGTGCTGAAGCTCTTAACCACTAACATTGAGAGTTAGGGTGAAGCTGATGAAAGATGGAAATGAGGATTGGACCTCATGCTCTTAACCCTGGCCTGGGTGAGCTCAAATCAAAGAATGCGTGGGGATCCAGAATGAGGGACCCTATTCCACTTGACTAACTCTATACAAGATCTTGGGTGTTTATTCAAAAGCATTAGCACGTAGTGCGAGCATAATGAAAGACTCACTGAGTAACAGGGGATTGATTGCTAATCCCTTCTATTTGTCAATTGCCTCTTCACTTACGAGGTCTTTAGCACAAATCTAAACAATCACAATCATTGCCTCTTAACAAGTAACATGCCTCACTTGGAGATCTTTAGCACAAATGTAAACAATCACAATGATCATGAATTTTTTTTTGTGAGTTTAACATGTTATGAACAAGTATCAAGCAAAAAATCAAGTCCCGAAGAGCTAAAATGGCATAGGAATGAAAATGCACAAATGCAACATCAAATATGTGACACAAATTGTCACATCATATGTTCATGTGTCTAAAACAGTGATGAAATATGATAAAAATCTCAAACCAGAGCCAAAAAGTCACATCACATGTTAGGATCAAGCATGTCAAATTTCAAAGCAATTGGATAAACCATGAGCATTTTAGAATCAAATGAATGAAACATATCAATATGGCATCATGTTCACACAACAATTCACAAATTAAAATCCAGAAGCACAAAAATCATGAAATTAATGCTAAAAAATAATAGACATCAAAACGAGAATGTGTAAAAAAGTTTGGATCAAATTGGACAATCCAACTATTTTTTATGATATTTAGAAGTTGAAGAAAATAAATGAAATAATGTGGACATAATGTGGAAAATGAAATGTGGAATTAAGAAGTGCATACAATCAGAATTGAACCCAGGCGCTTAAGGTTCAAGCCCACTTCAAGTGGAATTAAAAAATGTGCACAGCGTGAGAATCGAATAGAGGTTATGAAGGTTACAGGCGCGCTTAAGTGAAAAATCAATTGGAAATTAGCAAACTGCATGGCGAGAGTATCGAACAGAGGACATGAAGGTTACAGGTGCGCTTAAGTGAAAAATCAAATGGAAATCAGCAAAAAGCCAAGCGAGGTATCGAACAGAGGACTTGAAGGTTATAAGCGCTAATTGCCAAAACCCTAAGCATTGAACCAGACGGTCGGAATAGTGATTCCGGTCGTCTTCTCCGGTGGTTCTCCGGCGACCTTCATCATTTTTTTTCCAGAAACGCATCTAAGTGATACCATTCGAAAGGTCTTGCTAAGAGGAACATGAATATCATAATCAAACAACCTAAAGCTCCATGGATTAACCGGATCAAAGGAAAACATATTGAACATCAAGATTTCATTTCCACATATCTAACTCATTTCTTAACCAAATTCAACAATAATTATATCAGCATCATCAGCATCAAAAGATCTACAGAATCATGGCAAAAAAATGGAGAAAAGAGATGATCCAATTCCAACCTATTTGAGATGCAGTTCGTCAAACTCACGTGTTCCAGCCTCCAAAACGTCCAGATCTTCTCCCCTAACCTCAACTTGAAGCTTGATGCAAGAATTAGCACTAGAAACACCTTGAATCCAGTTCAATTTGAAGCTTCCATGTTCATGTTCATGTGCTTGCTCTGCTCAAGATCTTGATCAATTCTTCAATTCAATGGTTCAATCCTGCTCAAAATTCCACAAGGAGTAAGAATATGCAAAGAAAACCAAGGTTTGTGTGAAGAATTTGGGAATTCGAGGAGAGAGAAAATTGGGAGGGAAATGAGAATTTGAGATCTGAAATTGTTCTTCTTTTTTAATTCAGTTATGATTAAGCTTATATATGAAGTGTTAATGCTGCTGTAATCAAGATTAGGCTTTGGCTAATTGAAAATTAGAGAGATGTGAGGTGTTTTTGCAAATTGGCAAGTGTGAGGTAGCATGGCAAATGTGCACGTGAACAGTGCCATACAAGGTGCAAATCCACTCCAAATCATCCAATAAACAAGATGGAAGTGTTAATTGGCTTGTAGATTGCACCAAATTTGAGTGGACCAAATTGGAGTTTTGGATCAAAAGTTATGCCACTTTGAACTTCCATGTACACTTTGTGATCATTTGGCCATAACTTCTCAAACAATCATCAGATGGACATGATATAGGACTTTTTGAAAAGAGGAGAGAAAGATCTTCAACTTTCATGTTGACCAAAAATCCATTTGAAGCTTCTTTGATGTTGGAAAGTCAAGTTGAATATGGTCTAGAAACTTGCCATTTTTGGAAACTTAAAATTAAAGGTCACCTTCCATTTTTGGAAACTTTTGATTTGACTTCAAAATCTTCAAGGTAGATGTTTGACATGATGAATAGGTCTTTTATGAACATGACTGGGATGCTTCCACTCACTTCCCCATCTCAAAGCCCTCAGTTGACTGCACAGTTGACTTTTTTGGTCTTCAGATGACCTGGAAATGCACTGATGAATCTGGGCCTCTACCACTTGGTAAACTTGCTTCAAAATGAACCCTAGCCCATATAAGCTTTTTAGAATAATCATGTGGCCTTCATATCAAGGAAAGACTTGCTCTTTTGCACAAAGGATTTTCTTGATGCCAATTCTGACTGCCATGGTGCAATTCAATATGGAATGCTAAATGACCTAAAAAAATGAATGAATGCATGAATGGGGGGAGGGCAAATTTGAGGTGCTACAGCTGCCCCTATTCAATCAACTGAGAACCTGAACGGATGAAAGCAGCGACTATCAGACTTTCAAGGTAAACAGGGATTGAATACCAAAAGAACCGTGAAATTTGCACTCCGCAGGTGACGAAGTGAAGAAAGCGAGGCCATTCACCGATGGCGGCTTCAAAGCAGGGTTTGATATTTTCCTATGTCATGGAAAGCGAGGCCATTTACCGATGGCGGCTTCAAAGCAGGGTTTGATATTTTCCTATGTCAAGGAAAGCGAGGCCATTTACCGATGGCGGCTTCAATAGAAGGAAAGCGAGGCCATTTACCGATGGCGGCTTCCATTGGGGAGGAAAAAGATGTTTACAACTGGAACAAGACCAGACTTTTACCGACGACTCTACTGAGGAATTGATATTTATCAAAGAAAGGATACACGACTACACATTTACCGATGACTGGGAAGAAAGGATACACGACCAGACATTTACCGATGACTGGGAAGAAAAGATACATGACCAGACATTTACCGATGATTGGGAAGAAAGGATACACGACCAGACATTTACCGATGACTAGGAAGAAAAGATACATGACCAGACATTTACCGATGACTGGGAAGATAACATACATGACCAGACATTTACCGATGACTGGGAAGACAAGATACATGACCAAACATTTACCGATGACTGGGAAGAAAGGATACATGACCAGACATTTATCGATGACTGGGAAGACAAGGATACATGACCAGACATTTACCGATGACTGGGAAGAAAAGATACAGGACCAGACATTTACCGATGACTGGGAATAAAAGATACACGACCAGACATTTACCGATGACTGGGAAGGAAAGATACAGGACCAGACATTTACCGATGACTGGGAAGAAAAGATACACGACCAGACATTTACCGATGACTGGGAAGGAACTCGATGTTTACTGACATCGAACAATGATGTTCAGAGACACCAAGGAAAGAACACACTTATGATACGGAACCATTTACCGATGATCGATATTTACGGGTAGTGAATCTGCTGGGGAATCTCAAACGACAAAACCATTTACCAATGGTTAACAAGCGGCTGATGTTTATCGACATCGAAAGATGATGTTTACCGACACCAAAAAAGGACACACACGGGCGTTAGCAGAATGATTTTTCTTTGTAGACACCACGAGAGGCACGCCATTTACTGATGACCAACGATTGGAATTCAACGTTTACCGACATCGAAAGATGATGTTTACCGACACCAAAGAAAAGCACAGACATTTACGGGGATCAACACGACACTTACCGGTATCACAAGGATGACATCTACATATGTCAAAACAAGTCAGACGCTTGCCGCGGACTACACTGGGGAGATAATCAGGCTTTCCTTTCACGGACGGGTGAGGAAGTAAATCTCTCTGGGGATTATCGATTCTGACTGCTGCCAAGAGCAACTGCTGCAAATGTGTTGCACTGATGTTGAAAAATGATCCGCCTCAACTGGGGATATGATCCAATCTGGTTTAACACATGTATGCATATGTTTGAGTTTTCTATGGCGTAATGCTCCACGCTGAATGGAAATGCTACGCGATTAATGATGCAATATGCTATGCTTTTTTAAATGATGAATGTATAAAAAGTATCCCCCTCAGGGGACGACATGAGTAACTCTGCTGAGGAACTTGATACCACTCCAATCTCCACCCTGCTGGGTAATAGCATTGCTGCTGGGGAAAGAATAACCTTTACTAGGGATGACCTCCACTGAACCAGATCTGCTTGGGGATTTCACTAGGGAAAAACTACCAACGCCCACCTCCGTTGGGGAAACAGCAACCTTCAGACTTGCTAGGGAAATAAAACTCTTAACCCTGCTAGGGGAAACAACACACTTCAGACTTGCTGCCGAGGAAACACCGACCTCGAATCCACTAGGGAGATACCAATCTCAAACCGCTAGGGAGGTACGAAATTTTGACATGGAACACCTGTCGACTTGTCGAACACTAGCATTCACCACCTAATCACAGTGTCAATTTTTCACTTTTGAGAGCTCCCAGACTCATCTGGTCTCTTCTGATTCATCACCTTGTATCCTCGGCTTTTCTCTACTTCGAGACAATCGATCTCCTTAGATCCGGGCCAACTCTCTAATCCTCAGACTTTGAAGAGTCTTCTTGATTACCCTCTAGGATCGTCGCCATTCTTTCGCCGTCTTTTCACCGTTCTTCTATCCCTCGTCCCTGATTGGACTTCAAAGGATTCTTTTGCCAAAAGGCTTCGCGCCATAACCTGCAAGTGAGTGAAAATAACCAACAACACCTGCAAAAGAGATCGTCAGATAAAAACGTGCCCCAGGCGTGCCAAAATTTCAACACCTAGGTCACTCAACCTTTCGAAAAAGATTTCCGGTTTTCAATCTTATAAACATGCATTGGAAGGGACCCCTATGTCTCAAAATGCAAAGATTCTTTATCAAAACAAACAGATGTTTTTGCAATCAAAGCAGTAGTGAAAACAAAAACAAAATTATTTGACTGAATATGCATTTTATTGATTGAAAAAGGTGGCTCGTGACTGAGCAAAACACAGGAAGCAATCCCTAAAAAGAGGTAATTGCGCACAAAAGGAAAATCTATCCTAATGGCAATGTGAACCCATGATCTCATCGAGTTCCAATCCGACTACAACCTATATGTCCTCAAGACTCTCCGTGGTTTCTGCCTTCTGAACAAGACACTTCCGACTGATCCCTGTCGGGGATTATCTAGGTGTCTTAACCAAAGTACAAACGATCATGCTGGACGCAATTGTTCGTTTTATTCCCTCTTTTGCCTGGACCGCCCTTTCGGGTTTTCAGTCCACCGGGATACCCTTTTTTGCCCAAGTCGCCCTTGTGGGGTTTTCGACTTGCCGGGTGTATAGTTTTTTCTTTTTATCCCTAATTTTTGCCCGAACCTTTTTTCATTTTTTTTCTTGGTTCGCCGGGATGCCCTTTTTTGCCTGGACTATTTTATTCTTTTCGTCCAGCGGGTCTCTTATACGAAGTATTTTTTAACTGCGTCCGCATTCACTGGGGATGGAAAATCCTCACCATCCATGGTCGTCAGCAACAAGGCTCCGCCAGAGAAAACCTTCTTGACCACGAATGGGCCTTCATAATTGGGTGTCTATTTGCCCCGACGATCGTTTTGAGGAGGAAGGATCCTTTTCAACACCATATCTCATACGTGATACACACGAGGTCGCACCTTTCGGTCAAAAGCCCACTTCATTCGCCGCTGGTACAACTGCCCATGACAAATGGCTGCCAACCTCTTTTTCTCAATCGGGCTCAACTCTTCATACCGAGTCCTTACCCATTATGTCTCTTTCAATTTCACGTCCATCAGGACTCTCAATGACGGAATCTGGACCTCAACAGGTAGCACGGCTTCCGTCCCGTACACAAGTGAAAAAGGCGTTGCCCCAGTAGATGTACACACCGAGGTTCGATACCCAGGATACAAGCTTCGTACTTGCCACATTGTTGGTGCATTCAAATGTTAGCCGGGCAGCAAAAAGACCGTGGGATCCCTTCGGCGTAACCAAAACAGCACCAACTCCGCTACCATTCACACTAACGGCCCCATCAAGCATCAGAATCCATTCGGATTCAGGGTTAGGCCCCTCCTCCGGGATCTATTCCTCACAATCTTTCGATTTGAGAAACATGATGTCCTCATCAGGTAACTCAGACTTCATCGGTTGATAATCCTCAATGGGTTGCTGGGCGAGGTAATCAGACAATACACTCCCCTTGATTGCTTTCTGAGAGGTATACTGAATATCGTATTCAGTCAAAATCACTTGCCATCTCGCAACCCGTCCGGTCAATGGTGGCTTCTCAAATATATAATTGATCGGATCCATCTTGGAAATCAATAAAGTGGTATGAACCAGCATATACTGTCTCAGTCGCGAGCAGCCCATGCCAAAGCACAACGAGTTTTCTCAAGGAGTGAATATTTTATTTCACAGTCGGTAAATTTTTTGCTAAGGTAGTAGATTGCACGCTCTTTTCGATCAGACTCGTCATGCTGCCCCAGGACATACCCCATAGACCCCTCAAGGACTATCAAGTACAGAAATAACGGTCGTCCCTCCACAGAAGGCATCAGAATCGGAGGCTCCTGCAAATATTCTTTTATCTTTTCAAATGCCGCTTGGCAATCATTATTCCACCTGACCGTTTGATCTTTTCTCGACAGCTTGAATATGGGTTCACACGTGGCTGTTAGATGAGATATGAACCGTGAAATGTAGTTCAATCTACCTAAGAGACCACGAACCTCCTTTTCTGTTCTCGGTTCAGGCATTTCTTGTATTGCTTTTTTACTTTAGCAGGATCGACCTCGATTCCTCTTTCGCTTACAATAAATCCCAGCAACTTACCGGACCGCACTCCGTAAGTGCACTTCTTCGGATTCAACCTCAGTTTGAACTGTCTCAATCGGTCAAACAACTTGGCCAGGTCTACCAGATGTCCCTCTTCTGTTTGGGACTTTGCTATCATGTCATCAACATAGCATTCAATATCATGATGAGTCACATCATGAAACAAAGTCACCATAGCTCTCTGATACACGACACCGGCATTCTTGAGACTGAATGGCATCACCTTATAACAAAAAGTGCCCCATGGTGTGAGGGACATTGTTTTCTCCATATCATTTGGCGACATTTTAATCTGATTATAGCCAGAAAAGCCATCCATGAAGGAAAACACCGAGAATTGAGCTGTATTATCCACCAACACATCGACGTGAGGTAATGGGAAATCATCCTTCGGGACAACTCTGTTCAAATCCCGGTAGTCCACACACATCCTCTAGTGACAGCTAGGAAACCAGCATCCAACTGCTTTTGCACTTCCTCTTTGATTTTCATGGCCATCTCGGGTCGAGTTCTGCACAACTTCTGCTTCACTGGAGGACAATCTGCTCTCAATGGCAACCTGTGCACAACAATATCGGTATCCAACCCTGGCATATCTTGATAAGACTAGGCGAAGATATCAACATACTCTTTCAACAAGGCTACCATTCTGCTCTTGACATTTGCCTCCAAAGCAGCCCCAACTTTCTCTTCTTTTCTAACCTCCTCGGTACCCAGATTCACAAGCTCAACTTGCTCCTCGGGCGGCTGAATCACCTTCTCCTCTCGTTTCAACAACCTGGCTAACTCCTCCGGCAATTCACAATCTTCTTCGCCTTCTTCTTCGGCATGATAGATCGGATTGTCGAAGTCATATGAGGGTGTAACAGGTTGTTATCAATGAGATCTAGAGAATGATCGCATCTGCATGAATGTTGATTCATGCATTGCTTTTGAGTCGGGACGAGACCAATCAAAAGGAAGAAAAATGAAAACAAACATTGCCATTTTTATTTTTATTAAACTGCAAAAATAAATGAAAAACAGAGAGCACCGCTTTTAATGCGAAAAAACATCCATTTATTACTGATGCAAATGTTGCAAAATGAAACACATGAGGTGGCCCTTACAATGGACCATTATGTTTCGGGCAAAACGTATGGCTTTCATGCAAACAGAATTCCAAAACAGAAATATTACACTTCATGTAGAGTGACAATGATGATCTTTTCGGCCTTCCAGTTCTAGATCTCCATCCCTGGTACGCACGGTTTTATCCAACGATCGAGCTCGCAGTCACTGTCAATCTCTTCACCCATCGCACAGACGCGATCTGGATCTAGCATTCCAGCACTGGTGAACATGAACGGTTGACGACGTCCTTTATTCTGCCCCGATGAGCCTTGGCCTGATTGATAGCCAATCCCAAACCTATCTCCTTTCACCGTAATGTCTATCATTCTTCCCCAACCTGGGGCTTCTCCACTTCTCACCACCTCCACGGCCTGTTTGTAGGAAGTAATGGACGACTTCTTCTCTTTCTCAGCAAAAATGGCATTTTCCATCTTGACGGTTTCAAACGCCTGACATGATGTTTCACATATTTCACCGTCCATTTCCACATATTTGAATGATGACAATGGGATGACAAAATACCCTCCTCTCCCCAATCAACTTTTTCAAATCGGAGACGTCCGCCATCCATCATTCTCTGGATCATTTCTCTCAACATTACACACCCATTCGTAGTGACAATGCAAGCAGCATAACAATTATCACAACCAGGCAAAACTCCACTCTTCATCAGACGTCTCTTGACCATAGACATTGGAGTCCTCAACTGATCCACATCCATCACCTCTATTTTTCTCTTATCCTCTAGCGTCACGTTCACCCCCATAGGACCATGCATCGGCATGGGGTTAGCACTAACATTCGGCGTCGGTGCAAAATCGATGGCTTTAGAATCCACCAAATCTTAACGACGTGCTTAAAAGCTCTACAACCCTCAATGTTATGCCCGGGTGCACCAGAGTGGAACTCTCACTTGGAGTTCTCATCGTGACTTGCAGACCCTTGATCTAGTCTTAACGGAGCCAACGTCCTCAGCTAAACCAACCCAAGATCTTTCAATTTCTTAAACAGAAAGGCATACGTCACGGGTGGCCTATCGAACTGACGATCGGTCGTCCCTCTTCTCACTTGGCACCCAGCTCTCTGTGCTCTCTGTTGAGGTGGCTGCTGTTGCCGTTGCACAGATTGATTACCAGCAGGAATCGTTACTGTAGCAGCATACGGGTGGTAACGATCCCTACCGTGTCCCCTTTGGGCATACACATCACTCGATTCTCCCTCCTTCTTGAGCTGACCATTACCAAAGGACTTCTTTACTCCAGACGATGGAGCATTTCCCTGCATTTTCCCCATTCTCAGCCAGCTTTCAATCCTCTCCACCTTCTCGGCGATTGCTTTCTGCTCCAAGGCGAACCCTTGCATGACGGTGATCAATTCACTCATCTTCTCTTTTAGCTCGAGAATGTCAGCGTTGGGTGGATTCATCATTCTGGGTTTGTTGCGTCTGGCAGGGTATCTGTGCGGACGAGCTACGTGCAGAGGATGATTCTACGTGTACGAGCAATAATTCCTGAGACAACCAAACATGTTAGAAACTGACACCTGCAAAAAAGAAGATAGGTTATTATGACTCACACATGAATGCAATGTCTATCCGTATGAGGAACATTCTGTCCTTCGATTCTGGCTTCATCGAGACGGATAATAATTTGACAATAACATTCTGACATAAGGATGTCTCTCAACCAGAGTCTCAATCGAGAATGTACCCTGAGTATGGATAGACATGAGTTGGATACGGATGAATGCAAAATGGGAATGATGCAGATGCATGAATGCAAGTCATTGTGCCATCCTCCAAGTCATCTGAACATCAACGGTACTGGATTCCGGTCTTAGAACTGATCATAACCATCTGAGAGACCGAGTAACCACAAATCGAACTTGAGAGTTCCGAAATAAATGGAACGGAGGATATATCACCTTCATCACAGGACAATCAGTGGACAGATAGCCACAAGATCCTTTGGAAAAGTACCCTTAAATTCAACCCGGGGATCCGAAATAAACGGAACCCGCTGATAAATACCGCGGACAGAATTCCGGCGTCTCAGAAATAAATATCCATAAATCCGACTGAAACAAAGTCACCATCACAGAATCACTGACAGAACCTGTACTGTAGGAATCAAACCCTCCCCTCACAGGTGAATTCTAATAAGGTCATCCTAAGGCAGATAATGGTCTCAACAATCGGGCAAGATACTCAACGGGTTTGCCCTTTCGGGTGTGCCATTGTAGCTCACATAAGATCGTCTAAACCAAAGATCCGGGAAAGAACGGTCACCGAAGTCAATAGCTCAAAAGAGATAACCCAACCTGAGTGGAATACTCCAAACGGAAGGACTCTCTCAAAAGAACCTCGTCCGGCTGTGGTATGTCATGTCACAACATCATGTCGTACAACATGTGAGGAAACATGAGACCACGCTAATCCAAGGTGTATACTCGGGCCTGGGTTTTAGCCCCACTCAGAACACCCACCCCAAATCAGAGGAACCAACCTGTACAGAATCCAACACAATGACAGTATGATGCATGCAAACATATATGCAAATATATACAATCACAGTGTAACAATCATAAATGCAATAAATAAAGCAGTAAAAGCAACCAAAACTATCCTAGAGAGCGCTAGGATTGACTCGCTTAGGGAAAACTCCCCAGCAGAGTCGCCAGCTGTCGCATCGCGAAAAACAACCGGCGGGAAAACACAGAGCCGCCACCGTGCGTTATTTATCCCAAAGGAGGGAAAGGAAACGCTCAAAGTAAACCTGAAAAAGGGAAAGGAATGGTCTTACGACCAGAGATTGCAAGGTACGGGAGTCGGTTACGCAAGGGGAAGGTATTAGCACCCCTCACGTCCGTCGTACTCGACGGGATCCATGCTCAAAAGAATAGGAAAAGGTTGTTAATAAACTACTCAAAGAAATGCACAAGCTGGAATAATAAAATAGGTGAAAGAGGACGGAGGAAGGGGACTCGGCAGGATGTCGCATCCTAGGCCTACGTAGTTTGTCACAAAACAAACATCAGAGTCGACGTAGTTCGGGGAAATGGGGAACATGCTCGCTAGGATATCACATCCTATGCCTACGTATCTTCTCTAACTAGAGGAAGAATCAGAGTACTCGTAGCTCGGCTAACGCACACCGAAACAAAAACACTGAAAAGAGACGGTGAGACGTCAAAAGAAACATACAACATGAAACGAAATGCCAATAAATGGACTTATATCCGACTCCAAACAAACAAAAGCAAACAGGAAACAGAATGCCAATGAATGGACTTACATCCAACTCCTAACAACTAAACGCAAACAGGAAACAGAATGCCAATAAATGGACTTACATCCAACTCTGAACAAACAAACGCAAACAGGAAACAGAATGCCAATAAATGGACTTACATCCAACTCCTAACAAACAAACGCAAACAGGATACAGAATGCCAATAAATGGACTTACATCCAACTCCGAACAAACAAACACAAACAGGAAACAGAATGCCAATAAATGGACTTACATCCAACTCCGAACAAACAAACGCAAACAGGAAACAGAATGCCAATAAATGGACTTACATCCAACTCCAAACAAACACACAAAAAAAGAAGAAGGAGGGTCTCGATTGCAACTAGGGCAAGAGAAAAGGAAGATCTCAATCACAACGAGGGCGAGAGAAAAGAATCGTAACAAGGGCGAAAACCAACAAGGATTAATTGTTAGTCGTCAGTCAAACTCGGCAAGACATCGCATCTCGTGCCTACGTATCTCATCTGAACATGAGAATCAGAGTTGCCGTAGTTCGGCTAAACTATTTCTGTTTATTTTGTGTTTTTTAGATGAACGACGTTACTACGCAATCTACCAGATGCTCGACCTTTGGAGACTTACTCACCTGTAGTAGAAGGAGTTAACGTGTCCTTAAGAGAAGATAGAGTTTGTTTGTGTTTTAGGAATGCTCATGCAAAAAAGGAAGTCCTAGACGAAGGAACCGTGCTACCTTAATTGACATGCAAATGAGAGACTATACGAAGTCTAGCAATCCTATGGGGATACAATTACACCATACAAAAACATATACAACACGAAGTAAACACACCAACAAGAGGGCTCAAACATACGGGGTAAGGCTTTAGTCAAGAGGGGTCATATCAACCTCGAGAAACAAGCCAAAACTGTAGGGGTGTGCTGAAGCTCTTAACCACTAACATTGAGAGTTAGGGTGAAGCTGATGAAAGATGGAAATGAGGATTGGACCTCATGCTCTTAACCCTGGCCTGGGTGAGCTCAAATCAAAGAATGCATGGGGATCCAGAATGAGGGACCCTATTCCACTTGACTAACTCTATACAAGATCTTGGGTGTTTATTCAAAAGCATCAGCACGTAGTGCGAGCATAATGAAAGACTCACTGAGTAACAGGGGATTGATTGCTAATCCCTTTTATCTGTCAATTGCCTCTTCACTTAGGAGGACTTAACAAGTAACATGCCTCACTTGGAGGTCTTTAGCACAAATGTAAACAATCACAATCATTGCCTCTTAAGGAGGACTTCAACCAAATGCCTGCCAAAAAGGCGACAGGACTTCCAGACTACATAGAGTGAGAGAGTGGTTACCTAGGTGGTATATAAACCACAAACCAAAGCAAAGCTCAAGCAAGAGCTAAAAACGACTAAGGTACCTGTACAAAAGCCAAACAGTCAATATTGTACTTAGACAAATCAATAGACAACAGCAGTGGGACATTTCCAATATGTATACAATGCAAGTCATAAATGCAAGCACTCAAGTGAGTTCATCACACCAATGGACCTACAACACAATAAGAGTTAGTAATCAAAGCAACTTGCATCTCAAGTAATGAGACCAAACCAAACATTAGTGCTAAGTGCTCAATACCTGAAATACAAAACACAATTGGTGAGTACAAACCACTAGTACAAAGACTAGGGTCAAAGGCAAGTCAAATGACCAAAACAGAAGTCAATATTTCACATGAAGCACATTTAATCAAACAAGAAAGAGTCCTCAAAAGGACCAAAGCCAATTCATGAGGCAAAGCCATCACATGAACAAGTTAAAGCAAAGGCAAGCGATGTGATCAAAGTTGGACATCAAAGATAGAAAATCCCAATTAAAACAGAAAAGCATCCAATGATCATGAATTTTTTTTATGTGAGTTTAACATGTTATGAACAAGCATCAAGCCAAAAATCAAGTCCAGAAGAGCTCAAATGGCATAGGAATGAAAATGCACAAATGCAACATCAAATATGTGACACAAATTGTCACATCATATGTTCATGTGTCTAAAACAGTGATGAAATATGATAAAAATCTCAAACCAAAACCAAAATATCAAATCACATGTTAGGATCAAGCATGTCAAATTTCAAAGCAATTGGATAAACCATGAGCATTTTACAATCAAATGAATGCAACATATCAATATGGCATCATGTTCAAACAACAATTCACAATTTAAAATCCAGAAGCACAAAAATCATGAAATTAATGCTAAAAAATAATAGACATCAAAACGAGAATGCGGAAAAAAGTTTGGATCAAATTGGACAATCCTACTATTTTTTATGATTTTTAGAAGTTGAAGAAAATAAATGAAATAATGTGGACATAATGTGGAAAATGAAATGTGGAATTAAGAAGTGCATACAATCAGAATTGAACCCAGGCGCTTAAGGTTCAAGCGCGCTTCAAGTGGAATTAAAAAATGTGCACAGCGTGAGAGTCGAACAGAGGCTATCAAGGTTACATGCGCGCTTAAGTGAAAAATCAAATGGAAATTAGCTGCATGGCGAGAGTATCGAACAGAGGACATGAAGGTTACAGGCGCGCTTAAGTGAAAAATCAAATGGAAATTAGGAAAAAGCCAAGCGAGGTATCGAACAGAGGACTTGAAGGTTACAAGCGCTAACTGCCAAAACCCTAAGCATTGAACCAGACGGCCGTAATAGTGATTCCGGTCGTCTTCTCCGGTGGTTCTCCGGCGACCTTCATCATTTTTTTTCCAGAAACGCATCAAAGTGATACCATTCGAAAGGTCTTGCTAAGAGGAACATGAATATCATAATCAAACAACCTAAAACTCCATGGATTAACCGGATCGAAGGAAAACATATTGAACATCAAGATTTCATTTCCACATATCTAACTCATTTCTTAACCAAATTCGACAATAATTATATCAGCATCATCAGCATCAAAAGATCTACAGAATCATGGCAAAAAAAATGGAGAAAAGAGATGATCGAATTCCAACCTATTTGAGATGCAGTTCTTCAAACTCACGTGTTCCAGCCTCCAAAACGTCCAGATCTTCTCCCCTAACCTCAACTTGAAGCTTGATGCAAGAATTAGCACTTGAAACGCCTTGAATCCAGTTCAATTTGAAGCTTCCATGTTCATGTTCATGTGCTTGCTCTGCTCAAGATCTTGATCAATTCTTCAATCCAATGGTTCAATCCTGCTCAAAGTTCCACAAAGAGTAAGAATATGCAAAGAAAACCAAGGTTTGTGTGAAGAATTTGGGAATTCGAGGAGAGAGAAAATTGGGAGGGAAATGAGAATTTGAGATATGAAATTGTTCTTCTTTTTTAATTCAGTTATGATTAATCTTATATATGAAGTGTTAATGCTGCTGTAATCAAGATTAGGCTTTGGCTAATTGAAAATTAGAGAGATGTGAGGTGTTTTTGCAAATTGGCAAGTGTGAGGTAGCATGGCAAATGTGCACGTGAACAGTGCCATGCAAGGTGCAAATCCACTCCAAATCATCCAATAAACAAGATGGAAGTGTTAATTGGCTTGTAGCTTGCACCAAATTTGAATTCTCAAATTTCCCTCCAAAATGCACTTGAATGGACACTTGATCATGTGAACTTCTTTCATGCAATGCAATGGTTGATTTGGAATCTCTTGGTCACAAGGAGCATTTTGCAAAAAGAGTGGACCAAATTGGAGTTTTGGATCAAAAGTTATGCCACTTTGAACTTCCATGTACATTTTGTGATCATTTGGCCATAACTTCTCAACCAATCATCAGATGGACATGATATCGGACTTTTTGAAAAGAAGAGAGAAATATCTTCAACTTTCATGTTGACCAAAAATCCATTTTAAGCGTATTTGATGTTGGAAAGTCAAGTTGAATGTGGTCCAGAATCTTGCCATTTTTGGAAACTTTAAATTACAGGTCACCTTCCATTTTTGGAAAATTTTGATTTGACTTCAAAATCTTCAAGGTAGATGTTTGACATGATGAATAGGCCTTTTATGAACATGATTGGGATGCTTCCACTCACTTCCCCATCTCAAAGCCCTCAGTTGACTGCACAGTTGACTTTTATGGTCTTTAGATGACCTGGAAATGCACTGATGAATCTGGGCCTCTACCACTTGGTAAACTTGCTTCAAAGTGAACCCTAGCTCATATAATCTTTTTAAAATAATCATGTGGCCTTCATCTCAAGGAAAGACTTGCTCTTTTGCACAAAAGATTTTCTTGATGCCAATTCTGACTGCCATGGTGCAATGCAATATGGAATGCTAAATGACCTAAAAAATGAATGAATTCATGAATGGGGGGAGGGAAAATTTGAGGTACTACAATCATATTGATGATCCAAGTAGCTCCCATCCTTTGGAATGAGCAAGATAAACGAATAAGCAAGCACACAATCACAACAAACTCCAACGAATCTTCCAATGGCTTTTAGATCTCTCTCTCTTAGAAACTCATGGCAATGGTTCCTCAATTTGGCTCAATTTTGGAATCCCTAGCACAAGAGCACACACATTAAAAATTTCCATAATGCAATCAAAGAATAGACAAGAGGGAGTTTAGAATTTAATCCTTTCAATGTTCATCTTCAAGCTTTAAGCATTCTAAAGGCATGATGCCTAGTTGCTCTTTGACATTTTAAGCACTCTAAAGGCATGAGGCCTAGTTGCTCTTCAAACTCCATTAGCTTGGGGAAAGTCCTAAAGTCTAAGTCCATTTGTCCATTTTTGCATTTGGTCCACAACAATCAAAACAAAACACAAGCACAATAATATATACACAATTATGTGCTCAAGTGAGCAAAAGGAAAATTGCATTAACATAAACATGTGCTCAAGTGAGGAAAGGAAAAAGAAAATGAATAATATATACAAGAGTAATAAATTGCATAAATGTAAAGTGCAAGAAGTAAATGTTAATAGTTAATGGTTAGTGTTAGTAGTTAGTGTGCCATAAGGCAAATTTAGCGCTATGTTAAGCAATCGTAATTGGACTTATGTAGAAGTCACAACTATCTGAGGTCGGTCAATAATAATGTAGGCAACAACACAAATTAGAAGTCTTGATTAGTGAACCAAGTTCCAACAACTTGCCATGCCAAAATAAAAAGAGAATTGATCTTGTATTAGTTTAAGTCCTTTGCATGATTTCGGAAGCAACATATCCTTAATGCAAAGCCATTCATTTGATCCATTGATCAAGATGAATTAGATTTGAATCAAGGAAGATTAAACCTCCCTAATCAATGCTAACTTATCAACTCTTAACTCATTGATCAAAAAGAAAAGAAAAGAAGAAGGAGATGAATAATGGAAATGGAAATGAAAAGAAAAATGACATTAAATGAAATAGAATGTACCAATCAACAAGTGTTGACCAATGACATTGAGGATCATGGTCAAACTATCAAAAACAGAAGTGAGATGAAGATTGGATGTCAAGAAATGAACAAAAATATTTTTGGCATTTTTAAGATTTAAAAATAAACTTGAATTAAAATATTAAAGAAAGGTCAAACTTCAAAATCACTTCAAATCAACTTTAAAAAGTCCATGTGAATTATCCCAAGTTCAACATGGTAAAACAAAGTTTGACAAAAAATTTCAGCATTTTTAAAAGTCAGAAACTATTTTTAATCAATTAAAAATGAATAAAAATAACCTAATTGAACTAAAATATCAAAAAAATCTCAAATCAATTGATAAATTGATGAGAATATTTTTCATAGATCCATCATCATTCAAATAGGTTAAGAAAATATTTTTGTATTTTTTGAATATCAAAAACTATTTAAAATGAATTAAAAATGACTAGAAAAGAGAAAATTAACAAAAAATATCAAATGATGAAATAAAAAATATCAAAAATCATTTTTAGAAACTAGAATAAAAAAGAGAAATAATGCAATTGGTCCCATATTTTTTGGAATTAAAATGAGAGAGTTATGATTTTTTGAAATAAAATGGAATTAAAGAAAATAAAATGGAAATTAGAAAAATCAGAAAAAATTAGAGGCGTCTGATCAAGCCTCATTAATTGACATGGCTGATCAAACGCTCCACATGCGCGCGCTCATGGTGATCTAGAGTCAAAGGCGAAGCACAATGCATTATTGAAAGTCATAAGAATGAAAGGCTATGATTAGATTTGGGAAACACATCCAATGGTCCAGATTCAATTTGGCAAAGAGACGGTGGCCAGCGCCACCGTCTTCTCCGGTGAGCTCAGACGAGGGCAAAAAACACAGAGGTTCAAACGCTTACCAAAATGGACGATCTAGGCATAAATCGAAAGAGGAAGTGATGTACATCACTCCTATACCACTCACGTCCACTCTAGATTCCTATTGAGAGAGAAATCAGAGGTGGAAGCTTGATGGTGTTCATCATGAACTTGCTTGATTTTGAAAATTGAGCATACAGTAATGATGCCTCTATAGAGAGGACTTCAGACAACACAATATCAAGGCCATTAGATCAAGGAATAAGGAGTTTCGAAGAAAAAACCAGTTGACGCACACCTTTGAACTGTGAAGCTTTGAGTCTCTTTCTTTGCTTCCTTTTTCCAAACAGAACTTTAATGGACTAGATGATGAAGGTTTAGGAACTTTAAATCTGAAGATTTAACCAAATTCAGTTGAATTTCAGATCTGATTTTTCGAAGAAATATGAACTTAGTTCCTTTGGTATGGTTGGGAATTGATTTCTGCAGAGCTTTAGGCGCCTTTAGGTAAGTTCATAATGAAGCATAGCACATGTATTTATAGCTGGAATTGGCTGAACAAGTGAGTTTGCTCGTGTGCATGGAAAATGGATTTTCCTTGCATGGGCTTGTATGATCATGTGGAAGTCCCAAACACAATTGTATTTGCATGCTGATGACCACACAACTTGAAATGGACATGTAGTTTGCAAGGCAATGGCTTGTGCATGAAGTTTAACCATGAATTTCATAATTGTGCCTAAAACTTCAGCTCTTCGAAAATGCCAATTAGAAAATCCAAACATAAGCATGTGGGTAATGGTTGGAAAGGTATTGACATAAGGAACAAATGTTATGTTGAGAAAAAACTCATTTGAATTGGGGAAGTTTATGAAAACAGGCCATGAAGTTCATAGAGCAAAACATGCCTTTGAGAATTTTGCCAAATTTGTCCAACTTCAAGCCCTTATGTTTTGATGATGCAAGCTTCAAATTAAAAACCTTCCAACATAAAAGTTGTAGATATTTACAAGACAATCAAGATGGACTTATCTTTTGCATTATTTGGATTTTTGATGAAGAAGTTATGGGGACTTGAAGTTGGACTTTTTTGTCTTTCAATGCATTTGGTCCAAAGTGACCTATAATGTTTTGCATTATCACATGTATTTCTTTTGAGACTTTGAACTTTTGTTCAACATAAGATTTGAAGTAGACACAATACTCTTTCCAATTCATTTGATCCCACCTCAAAATCATAAAACATGAATGAGTTATGTTCTTGGGAAGTTGACCCAAAATTAGGGTTTCAGTACAAATGACCTATAATGTATTGGAATGGGAGATGACCTTCCAAGCTTCAAATCAATTTTTTATGAACATGAAAGTTGTTCATATTGTCCTTAATAACATTTTTGATTTTGGTATCATCCCCATTTGACCAACACATAAAACGTTAGGTCTCAGTGCATTTCAAAATAGTCAGATGAATTGACTGATCAACTTTTCAAGTCCAAAACTCATATCTTCATGAATTGATGATTGAGGACACTCAAATAAGTTCATATATGCATGAAATGATGAATTAAAGGAATTCCCTTGTTTGTATTTGACCATGGGCTAAGGTTGCTTCATGAGCAATGCACACTTGGTACACAGATGAATTAGGGTTTCTTTGAGAAACAAACCTCAAACCCTTTGACTTGCTTTGATAAAAATAATGAACTGAGATACTAGGGAGGCATATTTAATGGATGAGAGCTTTGGGAACCATTGCCATGCTTTCTTTCATCTTCTCTTGGCCATGTCTTTGCACAAAGGATCAACTAGAAGCTTTTGACCTTGTGACTGCTCAAGCTATATACAAGAAATGTTAGTGACATATTTTTGTGCTTTTGGTTAGTAGACAAAATGAGAAAAGCAATAATATACAATTCAAGCATGCTTTGTGATCTCAAACCAAATCACAAGAGATCCCATCCACAGGCAAAGGGAACCAAGATGCTCATGATCCTTGAGGCTTTGCAAATGCAATGTTATGATGCCATGAGGGATCTTAGGGCCAAAATTGGGGTCTTACAAAATGGAAAATCCAAGGGATATGAGGCGCGCGTGCATTGTGTTCACTAGTCAACAACATCACATGTTGTATTTAAAAAAGTAAACATAATGCAAGGCCATGATTAGATCCTGTGAGCCAGATCTGAAGGCTATGGATGTTCCACGTGTGGACGGTGGTGGAAACCACCGTATTCTCCAGCGAGCAAGCATAAACCGGCCACCAGTTGCAAGTTTTGCAACCTCAACCAAATCACACGATCCTTATATCAAATTAAAGTTGGGGTGAAGTACATCACCCCTGTGACCTTAGATTTCACTCAAGATCCCTATGGAAGGAGAAATCTGAGGTTGAAAATCTAGGTGTTCAATCTGAAGTTCAACAATTCACAAAATTAAAGCCACCATTGGCTTGCCTCTCACACGAGGACTTCAGAAAACCAAGCAATGCACAATATATGGTGAGATTCGAAGCAAAACAGTTGAGATGGAAACTTTTGAAGTGCAGCTTTGATGAGCACGATCCAACCAATCTCTTGCTTGCAACTTGATCTTGAGGTGATGATAATGCAAGGCTTAGGAATTGGAAGCTGAAGATCAACCAAGGAAGTTGAAATTCAAGCTTGAAAAGAGAAGTCAAAATTCAAAATTCCTTTGGTGTGAGGTTAGGATTCAATTCTAGCAAGGTTTCAGGCGCCTTCAGGTTTATCATTCAATGGAGCCAACATCCTATTTATAGATGAAATGCAAAGCAAGCAAAGCAAAAACTCATGTGTATGATCATTGGGTCCTCCATGCATGGGCCTGTACAGGCGCATGTGAGGCCCAAAACCAATTGGAAATGCAAGTTGAAATGATTTGAAGCAAGTTTGGACGTGCAACTTGAATGGCATTTGCTTGTGCATGAAGGTTTCATGTGAATTCCATAAATGGTCACAAATGTTCTCCTCTTTGAAAGTCATGCATAGCAATTCCAAACATAGGCATGTGAGTAATGGTTGGAAAGGTCTTGACATAAGGAACAAAAGATATGTTGGACAAAAATCCATTTGGAGTTTGAAAAATTGTGAAACTGGCCATGAAGTTCAAGGTACAAAACATGTATTTGAAAATTTTGCCAAAAAGGAACAACTTCAAGCCCTTCTGTTTCAATGATGCAAGCCTCAAATGGAAAAACCGCAAACATCAAAGTTATAGCTATTTTCAAGAAAATCAATTTGGACTTAAATTTTGCATAATTTTGATTTTGGATGAGAAAGTTATGGGAACTTGAAGTTGGACTTTTTCAAGATTCAACGGCTTTGGTCCAAAGTGACCTATAATATTTTGTATTATCATATGTGGTTATTTTAGGATTATGAAATTTTGTCCAACATAACAATTGAATTAGACATCTTAAAGTTTCCAATTCACTTGGTCTCACCTCAAAATCATAAAAAGTGAAGGAGTTAGGTCCTTGGGAAGTTGACCCAAAATTAGGGTTTCAGTCAAAATGACCTATAATCTTTTGAAATGAATGATGCCTTTCCATATTTCAAATGAATTTTTGATGAACATGAAAGTTGTTAATATGGTTCTTAAGAACATGTTTTCTCTTGGGGTCATCATCCTTTGACAAACACATCAAAAGTTATGTCTCAGTGGATTTCAATTTAGTTAGATGAATTGACTGGTCAACTTCTCAAGTCAAAACTTCAAATCTTGATGAGTGAATGATTGAGAGGACTCACATAGCCTCATATATGCATAAAATGATGAATTAAATAACTTACCTTGATTTAATTTGATCATAGGTTGAGGTTGCTTCATGAGCAAGGCACAGTCAATGCACAGTTGAATTAGGGTTTCCTTGGGAAACAATCCTCAAGCTCTTTGGTTTATCTTGATCAAAATGACAAATTAAGATACTTGGGAGACATATATGATGATTGAGAGATTTGTGAACCATTGTCATACTTGCTTTCATCTTGATCTAGCCATTTCTTTGAGTATAGGGGCCTCCTAGGAGCCTTAGATCACATGACTTCTTGAGCTTCAAAACAAAACAAGTTAGTGACATATTTTTGTGCTTTTGGTTAGTTGACAAAATAAGAAAAGAAATAATATACAATTCAAGCATGCTTGGTGGTCTCAAACCAACTCACACAAGTCCCAACCCAAGGGTTAAAGAGCCAAGATACTAGGATCCTTGAGGAAAATGAAAAATGAACAATGATATGATGCCATGAGGGATCTTAGGGTCAAAATTAGGGTCTTACAGATGCCCCTATTTAAGGTCATTCTAGCCGGAGATATAAAGGTTAAAATCTTCGTCTCGACGAGGTAGAATGGGCTTAAATAATATCAGAGTGACGAATTTTTGTCCCTAAGAGACCTCATGATGCAGAAGTATGCATGCAAAAGTTAATACTCTGTGGGGATATATGACCACAAAGAAGAAAAGAAATCAGGAGAAACTGAAAGTCCACGGGAATATAATACATTCCATAAGGAAAACTGACTAGGTGACAGAGACTCTGCGGGGATAAAGGGAATTAAAGTGTGTAGGCAGGTCACGTCTTGAAGACTCGCTAGGAGACACGAGGGGATTCCACAAAAATAAATCAATGGAGAGACTCAAGCTGACGCGAAGATGCATGTATTGGGGAATATGCCAATACAGTGAAACTATCCACGAAGGACACTTCGGATAAAAATTCGGACTCAGGTGGGGATGTCCACAAAGGGCTCAGCTGAAGGAGCAACAAATGAGGTATTACCAGTTACTGGATAATAAAACTCAAAACAGAGACATGTGATCGTACACCAGTATAAGGGTGAGAGAACAACACGCTCAGGGAGAAAGAATATCTAAGATCTGTATAAGGGTGACAGATATCAATCATCCAAAACATCTGAGGAAAACCTAGAAGGTATATTTCAACTCAGGAAAATATGACTCCATAGGGGACAAAAAGTCATAACAAGGAGCAGGAGGAAGAAACACCAAGGATACCAGTTACTGGGCATATAATAGGTGACCAACCAGGCGTGAATTGGGGAATATTTCCAAGACACTCATCATCCGAAAGGAGGGCTGAAAAAGCAAACTCGATTTCAGGATGGACAATTGATTCCATAAGGAAATACGAATCTTACTCAACTGGGGAAGAAAAAGGCTTCGACTGAAGAGCACATGAGGTATATTATCTATTACCGTCAGAACGTAGATAACATACTCGCATGGAAGATTATCCACAACTGGTTACTGGGTTAATAAAGGATAAATCGACCAAAAAGAAAGGACATTGGGGGTACCGGTTACTGGGCATAAAATGATGACCAATCAAGGGGAGGAACAATCATTACCAAACAAAGGGTAAATGAAAGATAACTCGTTGGGGATACATTGACAAAAGTAATGACCCCAGAGATATATCACCAGTTACTGGGAGATATACTCAGAAAAATGAAGGAATATCAGTACCGAATATTTGATAAAGATAACCAACAAAGAGGGGATTACACGGTTACTAGGTAGAAAACCACAGAAATAAGACTTAAAACTACCGACTACTGGGTAGAAGGCCGCAAGATCCGATGGGAATAGAATGAACAATTACTGTTTACTAAGCAATTGATCACCTGAACCGCAGGGAACTGCGGGGGAAATAACAAGAAAGGGGTCAATCTAGGAACAAACTAGAAAGACACAATGAAACAAGACTCACCCAATAAGGATATAACTCAGTGTCGCATCACGCGAAAAACCGGCGGGAAAACAAGAACAACAGAGCCGCCACCGTGCGTTATTTATCCCAAAAGAGGGAAAGGAAACGCTCAGAGTAAACCTGGAAAAAGCATGGTCTCGCGACCAAAGAGAATGGGATCGGGAGTCGGTTATGCGAAGGGAAGGTATTAGCACCCCTACGCATCCGTCGTACTCGACGGGATCCACGCACAATAGGAAGGAAAATGGTTGCTAAACACTGCTCACACACACACACACTGGCTGAAGGAGACACAAGAAAACAGACAAGACTGACTCGGCAGGATATCGCATCCTGGGCCTACTTAGTCTATCAGGCATAGACATCAGAGTCGAAGTAGTTCGGACTGGGGAAACGACACATGCTCGCTAGGGTATCGCACCCTATGCATACGTATCTTCTCGGACGAGAGAAGAATCAGAGCATTCGTAGCTCGGCTAACACACACACAAACAAACACTGGCAAAGGCAAACGTGGAGCCTGAATGCCAATCACTGGACTTACATCAGCATCCGAACCAAAACAACATGCATTGGAACCCGAATGCCACTCGATGGACTTACATCAACTTCCAAGCACACAACAACACACACAAGGGGGTTGAGACACAAAGGCTGAAAAAGAAAAAGGGCGCCCGGAGAGATCAGCTCATCTCCTGCCTACGTACCTCATCTGGTATGAGGATCAGGGCGACGTAGTTCCCCTACGCAGGGATAAAGGACTAGCCTAACCAGATAACAGAGGGAGACAAAACTAGGGAGACTACGACTCGAGCCTAGATGTTATCACGCAAAATCATCCCTAAGTTAAGGTTTCTAGCTAACTTGCACAGGAAGCAAGCATATCCTAATCATGACTTGCACAGGAAGCAAGCCACACCTAACTTGCACAGGAAGCAAGTCAAACTAAACCTAACTTGCACAGGAAGCAAGTCAAATTAAACCTAACTTGCACAGGAAGCAAGCTAAAGCAAACACACAAGCACAAGTAGCACACACTATACGCAAGCAATGGGCTCAAACAAGGTCAGGTTTTAGTCGAGGGGTCATATCAACCTCAATAAACAAACCACTGGAACTGGGTAGTGTTAGCTCTTAACCTTGCCATTGAGGGGCTAAGGTGAAGCTGATGAAAGGTGGGTGAAGATGAGACTTCACAGCTCTTGTCCCTGGCCTGGGAGAGCTTAAGACAAGAATGTGTGGGTTCAGAAAGGGGGAGCCCTTCTACACATTTGAAACTGACTCAACTGTACACTTGTACAAGATCTTGGGTTTGTATCTGCAATGCATCAACACAGTGGTGTGAGCAAAGCAGATGACACACAGAATAGCAGGGGATAGATTGCATATCCCTTGGGTTCTGCCAATTGCCTCTTCACTTAGGAGGTCTTTGACTCTATACAAGGACAAATGTAAACAGTCACAAACATTGCCTCTTAAGGAGGACTTCAGACAGTTGCCTGGCCAAGTAACAGGCCAGGTCTTCCAGACTACATGAAGTAAAGAAGTTATACCTCAATGCAAATTGCTTATCAAGCAAAGCAAAGCAAAAGTTCACAAGGAACTAAGCAACTAAAAGTACCTGAAACCAGTCAGACAACATTAGTACACAAGTCAAAGTTAAATCAAAATGAAACAAAGGTCAACAGTCAACACAAGCAGATAAATGTGCAATGCACAAAGCTCAAGGCATGTGAGCCAAGCAACCTACAAAACACACAAGTTAGTTCATGATAAACAATCAAACTTAATCAACTTGTATTGATCTCTTTGAAGCATTTGTTACTTAACCTGAAAAAACAAGCTTAAATATGAGTAACAAGACCACTAGGACAAGCCTAGGGTCAAAAGGAGACAAAAAGTTTAAAACAGCAAGGGACAAGTTCCCAAAGTCAAGACAAATCAATCAAGAAGCAAACCCAAGTGGTTTCACATTCATATCAATCATCATCGTCATTTCATGAACAAGTTAGGTCAAGGTATTGCAAACAGAAGCTCATAGAAGTCAACAGCAAGACTTAGCTCAAAAGCAATCTTAAACATTTCCAAAAATCACCAAATAAATCATGGTCAATCACAACCCATAGCATGGTATGCATGTCAAATTTCATCTCATTTGGACAAGTAGAAGATAGTCAATGAAAATCAGAAAGGCAATGCAATCCCAAACATGCTCAAAGAGGTCAACCAAACATGCATCAACTTGAAAAAATCATAAATCAGTGATAGCATATGAGAAATGAATGGGATTAAAACCATGGCAAAGCTTAAGATGTCTACTAATCACATTTCAAATTTCATGTCCATCCAATAAAGTATGCGAATTTCACAAATGAAATGGGAACATGTGTCACAAAAAGTCAACATAAGACCAAACAGCGGAGAAAATCCCAAACAATTAGGAAATGCCACAAATAATTCCAAGAAAATTCACATGTATACTAGACATCCAGGAGTACATTCATGCAAAAATTCAAACCAATTTGAATTCAAGAAGCATGGTAATGAAAATCATGAAGTTGGACATCAATGGTGTGACACAAATTGTCACACCCTAATTCAAAAAATCATATCTCACAAACCAGCAATGATAAATTCACAAACTCTACACCAAAATCACCATGAATGTGTCTAGTTTAAGCACAAAACGTTTGGGAGCCATTGGATAAAGCATCATCATTTCACAATTGTTTTGGCAAAAGGTACAAAAAGGAACACATGAACAAAACCCTAGCACCAATTAAAATCCAACCATCCAAAAATTCTGGAAAAAATATGATAATTAACTAGAGATCATGATGAATACAATGCAAAAATTCCCATGAATTTTGGATCAAAATCGGTTGACTTATGATTTTTCAAAGATTGGTCACAAAATGAAATAAAAATTAAGAATTAAAATGATTTAATGATTTATTTAAACCGGAAATGGCATATTGGTAATTCCTGGGAACTTAAATGAAACGGTGTGCATTGGACAGCCTGCGTGTCACACGCTGATTGGTGACATGGCCCAGAAATTTGGAGGAACATGCAATGCAAGGGCGAAACGTGTTCTGGGCAGGGAACTAGGGTTCGTACGCTACAGTAAGCTTCATCTTCATCAATCAAATTCGAAAAAATTATTTTTCCAGAAATTCGAATGGGAAGCATCATCATGACCAGCAAACAACACACATCAACATTCCAAAAGCCATTTTCTATGAATCAAGCCCAGCATCATGAATCGAGCAAAAACATATTGGAGCAACAAACTTTAAATCATCGTAACTTTCAGAATAGCCAACCATTTTCAATGATTCAAGTTTCAAAATGACCAGCACAACACACTCTATCACAAGCATAGCATAGTTTTGTAAATAGAGAAACTCGAAAACTTACTTGATCTTGAAGAAAATGATGAAACAGGTGTTATTTGGATGTGTTGGCTCAAAACAGATGCTCCACTAGCTCCCACAAGGTGAATGGTGAAGAAAGTTTAGCTCAGCAACCCTTGAAACGACCTCAGACCAAATCTGCCATTAATGAGTTCTTGGATGAAACAGTCGTGTGCTGTGCTTACAGTTGGGATTTACCACTTGCAACAGCTTTCAAATGGTTAATACATGATGAGACCAACAAGAATAGCTCGAGTTCTTTTGAGGTTTTGGTCAGAAAATGCAAAAATGAGAAAATGGTATTTGAGAGAAAATGAGATGTTCTGTTTTGGAATGATGGAGGCTGCTGCTTCTAGGGTTTCTTTCAGCAGAAAAATGCAATATATATGATGCTTAGTGGAGCTAAGTTGGGATTAAGTGAGTGGTAATTGGAATTGCTAATTTTGAGTGTTTTTGCTAATTTGGTGATTTCCACTCAAATGGTGCATGTGCATGGCTGTAGCTCGAATTTGGGCCTAGACAAATCCAAAACATCAATTCTGAACATATTTGATTGGTAGAATTGGTTGGAAGTGGTTAATTTTGAAACTCATTTTTCAACCTCACTTGAAATTAATTCATGCAAGTCCAAAAATGCCATTTTGATTGGTGAAGTTTTGGTGAATGATGATGACATATTTGGAAAGAGGGCATCAAATGTGACTTGTTGCAAAAAACCCCACCCAATTTGGCCAAATGGTTTGAGAGATATGGCCTTTTGAAGTTCAAAAATTTCTGAAAATGATTTGATCATAACTTGCCAACCATACATGAGAATTGAGTGTTCTTGGACTTTTTGGAAATGGGAGAACAAGATCTTCAACTTTCATGTTGGGAAAAAATTCATTTGAAGCTTGTATCATGATGTAAGTTTGAGGATCAAGACTTTCCATTTTTGGCAAATTCCAATTACAGGTCAACTTTCTATTTCTGGAAATTTCTTGTCTGGCTTCAAATTCTTCCATGATGATGTTTGACATGTTATATGAGGCTTATATGGACATGAATGAGACCTCTCAAACCAATTTCCATCATCAAATCACTGATTAAATGCACAATTGACCAACAGTTGACTTTTAGGGTTTCTGGCGAACTGAGCCATGACTGATGACTTCTGAACATCCAATCCTTGACCAAAACACTCCAAAAGGACCCCTAGGTCATGTGAACAAGTTGGACCAACCCTAGGGCCTTGTCTCCTTGGAAATTGTACTTGCTTGCTTGACTGACTGATCTCCTGACTAGTTTGACCTAATCTGTCTGATTGGCTTGCACTTGAGGCAAAGGGACAATGCAATGTTATGCAGTGGACCATGTTATGTTATGACCTAATATGAGAATGTATGTACAAGAAGTAGGTGCAAATTTGAGGTGCTACACTCAGGGGAGTAATTCCATCCAGAACACCACTAGAGGAAACTGATACAAAAAGCATCCACGAGGACATAACTCAATGGGGAATAGGAAAGATAGACACTTTATGCCTACGGGGCTGACTCTAAATGGAGAGATCAGACCCAAACATCTGCTTAGGGAAGAATATTTCACCACTAACAGGAGATAACAAGCAAAGATATATGGCAAAAGATGCAACAAGAATATCTGAATGCTATGATTATGCATGTATATGTGTGGTTTATGTATGATTATTGCTGACAAACAGACATATCTAACATAAACATGTCCAATAAATAATGGGCAGACATCCGGTATAACATCTCAAAAGAGAAACGCCAGGTTCATAGGAGAAAACCAATCTGGTGAGAGCATCACACGTCAGGAGACATAGACTGCAATCGGGGATCAAGCAGAGCCACTGCCGGGGACAAAGACTACAGCTAGAGATCGGAGACCGCTGTTGGGGAAGCTACAGACTCACCGCGGGGGATTTTCTGCTGAACAGACAGAAGATCCAACATAGAGAAAACTCTACCGGGGGATTCATCAAGGAAAGATATGAAACTCTGTGGGGAATCACCACCTAACAGAAGTTCCAATAATCAACACACTTCCTCTTATCTGCTGAAGAGACATCGCTGCTAGGAGGAAAGAGAACCAATACTCCGCTGGGGAAAGAAACAAACATATTCAACACCAGCCCTACTCGGAAGCTTTCCGATACTTAGGGGTAACAAATATTAGATTTTGATCAGGCAACTCCATTGGGGAAGACTGAAGGCAATCCAACTGGGGAAAGTCTATTGTGGGCAACCCTAGTGGGGATGAGTTGTAAACGAACCTGCCAGGGAGAAGCTACAAGTCAACCTGCGGATGATCTCCACTCATGTTGGGAATTTCTGCTCACTCTACGGGAGATTTCCATTTATGATGAGGGAAAGATCAACTTCCTCGAAAAATAGATAGCATATTAATTTTTATCAATCTATAAGGGATTTTAGGTCAGCCCGCTCAAGGGATGACAACCATATAATTGATAAAGCACAGATGCTAAGCTCAGACTCACTGGGGATATGAGGATATTAGAGGTATACATCTTTAAGCAGATCAGGACCAAAACTCCAGACTCTCTAGGGGATTTGGTGGTGTTGATGCGTGCTTTTCGCAAGTATATGGACGCGTTAGAGTAATATAAAAGATTGTCAAATCCACAGAGACCAAGTGTCAATCTATCGTTATCTATTGTTATGGTGTTTATCAAAGGCAATCAAAATAGGTGTTTTTAGAATGTGCAATGAAAAGTGAAGTGTTGAATAAAGTTCAATTAATAAAGACAGGGTCGAATGTAATTCACATAATCAATTAATAATATAAGTACTTGTTAATAGAACTACTTATGGGCAGTGTTTCCTACTTTGAAAAGAACTAATTTAACAGGAACTGTCGCTTTCGCGTATTCAGAATCGAGTTGTACTCCCTAATAAAACCCTCTTATTGTCACTTATAAAATGGCGCGCATTGCGTTAGAGTAGTAAACCTATTTTTAAGAAATATAGTATCTTGACTAAGTTGAAAAGTATGTTAACCTGGATTTCTTAACAAAAAGAGGTTCTCACGAACCAGACTCTAAACTTATAGACGCGTCCGAAAATAGTTTTAAAATCTCTTTTCTTCTTAAATTAAAAACTCCTAATAAACTAAACAAAGTGAATTCGCTGTTTTTGAAATAGTTAAAAACAATTAAGTTTAAATAGACGTTGGACGGCTTTCGAGCTTACCCAACGGAAATTAAGTGCGGGAAAACTTAAGTTGAAAGTTAAAATAGCCCTTAAGTGTTTCTACGAACGATTGTACGGATTATCGGTTCAATTACGATCCTTACATTCTAACTTTATAGGTTTAGTTAGACATGGTAAAGTAAAAGTGCATTAAAATAAATAAAAGTAGTGCGAGTGCGGAAAATAAATAAAAGTAGTGCGAGTGCGGAAAGTAAATAAAAGTATTGCGAGTGCGGGAAATAAATAAAGTAAAGCGAGTACGGGAAATAAATAAAGTAAAGCGAGTGCGGGAAATAAATAAAGTAAAGCGAGTGCAGGAAATAAATAAAGTAAAGCGAGTGCGGGAAATAAATAAAGTAAAGCGAGTGCAGGAAATAAATAAAGTAAAGCGAGTGCGGGAAATAAATAAAGTAAAGCGAGTGCGGGAAATAAATAAAGTAAATGCAAGGTAATAAAAACCTGCTCCAATCGGAGGGTTGAATAAAATGCAAAGCGGAAATGAAAATGGCGGCAGGATTAACTTCCTTCCAAAGTGCTCCAAACTCGATTACATACTCGATCACAAAACTCGAGTACACAATTGTGGTAACACCCCAATGCGAAGTGATTACCACTTTGAAATACTGAATATATGCCTAAGTGAAACAAAGTTTGCTCTAAGTTTGGATGATTGAATAAGTGATTTCGAGTCTCTATTTATAGGAGAGTAAAATGATGGAAACAAAGTTTGTTCTAAGTTTTCCTCTTGTGGCGCCCGCCACAAGGCCATGGCGCCCGCCACAAGGCCATGGCGCCCGCCACAAGGCCATGGCGCCTGCCACAAGGCCAATCTGAGGCGCCTTAGTGGAAGTAGTGGGGAACGTGGCAGTTGAGGAAAGTTGAGCTAGGACACGTCATGGCAGGGTCTATGGCGCCAGCCACAGTGGGAGCCACAAGTACAAAATGCTGAATTTTAGGGTTTTTAGCTCTTTTTCACTCCTTTTCTCGATCGGGGCTCTGATTAAAGTAAAAACCTAAAAACAAAGAGAAACATAGTAATAACACAACAAAATGACAATAAAACTACTAAAATGCATGCGAAATCGGAGTCAAAAATACGGTGAATTTCAGTGTCATCAAACTCTCCCACACTTAAACCTTTGCTTGTCCTCAAGCAAAAACATTAAAAAGCTCAGAGAAGAAAAACTGGTGTAAACGAGTGCTTCAGGTTTAAAAGATTTCTAAGCATGACCACACAAGACGTTTACCGACGACTTCTGGGGATCTTGATTTGATCAACAAGGAAACAAAGCATGACCAGACATTTACCGATGACTGGGATGAGACTCGACGTTTACCGACATCGAAAGATGATGTTTACCGACATCAAAACAAACGACCATACATTTATCGATGACCGGGGAACACTTCACTAAGGGAAAAAACAAATATTTGCAACTGGAAACCAGATAGGACATTTACCGATGACTCTACTGGGGATCTCTAGCTGGGGATTATCAGACATTTTACCGATGTCTGCAGAAAAGACTCGATGTTTACCGACATCGAAAGATGATGTTTACCGACATCAAAAAAAGACCAGACATTTACCGATGACTGGGGAGAAAACCCGATGTTTACAGACACCGAAACAATGGTGTTTACCGACACCAAACAAAGAAACACACGCGGGTGCTGGCATGACACTTACCGGTATCACAAGAACGACATCTTAGATATGTCAAGGCAAGGTTGACCACTTACTGGGGGTCTCACTGGGGAGAAACAAACTTTCTGTCGCCAACGGGTGAGGTAATAAACCTCTGTGGGGATATCAATCCTGAGTGCTGTCAAGAGCAACTGTAGCAGACTTGCTGTGCTGATGTTGAATGAAATGATCCGCCTCTGTCGGGGATACGGTCTGGTGAGGTTAACATATGAATGCATATGTTTGAATTTTTCTATGGCGTAATGCTCCATATTGAATGGGAATGCTACGCAGTTTGAGGATGCAATGATCACTAAAATGCAAAAATGCAAAAATGATGAAAAAAACTCCGGCTGGGGAGCCAAAACTGATCGGGTACTCCAACTCTGCGGGGAGACTCTGCAGGGAGAGCAACGACTTCTCACTCATGTTGAAGAATAGCACTACTGCTGGGGAAAGGTAAACTCCGCTGGGGATATCCTTCATAGGATCCAATCCACTCGGGGACTCCGCTTGGGGGGGACAACCAATATAACGCTGGGGACGAACCAAAACGACTGCGCTGAGGAGTAAACAAAACCACTCGCTGGGGAGTAATAAAACGACTTGCTAGGGACAACCTGGTGACTTCACTGGGGGAAAGCCAACCAATCCACAAATAGGAAAAAACTTTGCTTTGGGAAATAAGAGCTATTCCGCTGGGGACGACCCATCCAGTCCACAGATAGGATAACTGCTGGAGATAAATTTCAATGAACCTGCCTCACTCGGGGAGGAAATCGGCAAATACAGGCCTGCTGGGGGATAGGCAATCCTTGGATCTGCTGGGGAATAGAAGGCACTATCCACAGACGTCTCCGCAGGGGAACATAGCTCTGATAGCTTCCAAACTTGCTTGGGGAAAATATCTGCTGGGGAAACGTCCTCACAGACGCCAACCCGAAAAACAGCACAACAAAATGCCCCCAGGGGATACATGGACAAGATACGCTCAAGTGTCCTCAACATTCAAAATGATTTTCAAATGTTTCGTCATCCTGCAAGCTATTGTTTAGCCTTCATGTTTTTATATGCAATGCTTATCAAAAATTCGGACATTTTTGCAAACAAAACAGTAAAAATAAAAACAAAAGAGCCATTTATCTGAATAACGACTTTTTATTGATTGAAAATGTGCCTGAAAAGGCAAATACATTGGGAGGCAATTCCTAGAAAGAGGTAATTGCGCACAAAAGGAAAAATCTATCCTAATGGCAATGTGAACACGGCATCCACTGTTTCCCAATTCTGTTATAATTCACAAATCATCAGTTTTCCTCCCAACTCCCTGCTTTCTGAGAAGAATGACTGGACGGATCACATCTTTCGAGATGGCAGACGACAAAGCTCGATGAAGTACAGACAACTCAGACTGTAGTCTTCGCTTTAATCCCTCTTTTGGCTGGATCGCCCTTTCGGGTTTTCAATCCACCGGGATACCCATTTTTGCCTAAGCCGCCCTTGCGGGTTTTCGACTTACCGGGTGTACAAATTCTTTTTCATTTTATCCCTAATTTTTGCCCGAACCTTTCCTTTCTGTTTTTTGGTTCGCCGGGATGCCCATTTTTGCCTGGACTCTTTTTTTCTTTTTGTCCAGCGGGTCAATTTATGCGAAGTATTTTTTGACTACATCTGAGTTAATAGGAGACGGAAAGTCTTCACCATCCATAGTTGTAAGCATCAAGGCTCCACCGGAGAATACCTTTTTCACAACATATGGACCTTCATAATTAGGAGTCCACTTGCCCCTGTTATCTGCACCGGGAGGGAGGATCCTCTTCAAAACTAGATCACCGATCTGAATGCTTCGAGGACGCACTTTCTGATCAAAGGCTCGCTTCATCCTTCGCTGATACAACTGTCAATGGCATACAGCTGCTAGCCGTCTCTCTTCGATAAGGCTCAACTCGTTAAACCTTGTTCGAATCCACTCGGCTTCGTCCAGCTTGACATCCAATAAAACTCTCAGAGAAGGAATCTCCACTTCAACAGGTAGGACAGCTTCCATACCATACACAAGGGAGTAAGGGGTTGCCCCGGTCGATGTACGTACTGAGGTACGGTACCCATGCAAAGCGAAAGGCAGCATCTCATGCCAATCCTTGTACGTAACGACCATCTTCTGCACAATCTTCTTGATATTCTTGTTCGCCGCTTCTACAGCACCATTCATCTTCGGTCTGTAAGGAGAAGAATTGTGATGTTCAATCTTGAAATCTTTACACAGCTCCTTCATCATCTTGTTATTGAGATTCGAACCATTGTCAGTGATGATTCTCTCAGGAACTCCATAACGACATATGATTTCTTTCTTGATGAACCGGGCAACCACTTGTTTGGTAACGTTAGCATAGTGTCGCATTACGCGAAAAACCGGCGGGAAAACAAGAACAACAGAGCCGCCACCGTGCGTTATTTATCCCAAAAGAGGGAAAGGAAACGCTCAGAGTAAACCTGGAAAAGACATGGTCTCGCGACCAAAGAGAATGGGATCGGGAGTCGGTTATGCGAAGGGAAGGTATTAGCACCCCTACGCATCCGTCGTACTCGACGGGATCCACGCACAAAAGGAAGGAAAATGGTTGCTAAAACACTGCTCAAACACACACACACTGGCTGAAAGAGACACAAGAGAACAGACAAGACTGACTCGGCAGGATACCGCATCCTGGGCCTACTTAGTCTATCAGGCATAGACATCAGAGTCGAAGTAGTTCGGACTGGGGAAACGACACATGCTCGCTAGGATATCGCATCCTATGCATACGTATCTCCTTGGACGAAGGAGAATCAGAGCATTCGTAGCTCGGCTGACACGCACACAAACAAACACAGGCAAAGGCAAACGTGGAGCCTAAATGCCAATCACTGGGCTTACATCAGCATCCGAACCAAAACACACGCAAGGGTGGTTAAGACACAAAGGGTTGAAAAAAGAAAAAAGGGCGGAAAAAGCAAAAAAAAGGCGCCCGGAGAGATCAGCTCATCTCCTGCCTACGTACCTCATCTGGTATGAGGATCAGGGCGACGTAGTTCCCCTACGCAGGGAAAAAGGACTAGCCTAACCAGATAACAGAGGGAGACACAACACTAGGGAGACTACGACTCGAGCCTAGATGTTGTCATGCAAAAATCGTCCCTAAGTTAAGGTTTCTAGCTAACTGGCACAAGGAGCCAGCCTATCCTAAACATGACTTGCACAGGAAGCAAGCCACACCTAACCCAACTCGCACAGGAAGAAGAAGGGTCTCGATTGCAACTAGGGCAAGAGAAAAGGGAGGTCTAAATCGCAACGAGGGCGAGAGAATAGAATTAGTGTTAGTTGTTAGTCAAACTCGACAAGACATCGCATCTCGTGCCTACGTATCTCATCTGGACATGAGAATCAGAGTTGCCGTAGTTCGGCTAAACTATTCCCGTTGGTTTGTGTTTTTTAAGTGGACGACGTCACTGCGCAATCTACCGGATGCTCGACCTTTGGAGACTTACTCACCTGTAGTAAAAGGAGTTAACGTATCCTTAAGAGGGGATAATGTTTGTTTGTGTTTTAGGAAAGCGCAAGCAAGAAAGGAAGTCCTATACGAAGGAACCGTGCTACCTTAATTGACATGCAAACGAGACTACGCGGAGTCTAACAAACCTAGGGGATACAATCACACCACACAAGCACATACAGCATGAAATAAACACACCAACAAGGGGCTCAAACATCAAGGCTAGGTTTTAGTCGAGGGGTCATATCAACCTCAACAAACAAACCACTGGAACTGGGTAGTGTTAGCTCTTAACCTTGCCATTGAGGGGCTAAGGTGAAGCAGATGAAAGGTGAGTGAAGATAAGACTTCACAGCTCTTATCCCTGGCCTGGGAGAGCTTAAGACAAGAATGTGTGGGTTCAGAAAGTGGGAACCCTTCTACACATTTGATACTGACTCAAATGTACAATTGTATAAGATCTTGGGTTTGTATCTGCAATGCATCAACACAGTGGTGTGAGCAAAGCAGATGACACACAGAATAGCAGGGGATAGGTTGCTTATCCCTTAGGTTCTGCCAATTGCCTCTTCACTTAGGAGGTCTTTGATATGTACAGGGACAAATTAAACATACACAAACATTGCCTCTTAAGGAGGACTTCAGACAGTTGCCTGGCCAAGTAACAGGCCAGGTCTTCCAGACTACATGAAGATCAGAAATATACCTCAATGCAAATTGCTTAATAAGCAAAGCAAAGCAAAAGTTCACAAAGGAACTGAGCAACTAAAAGCACCTGAAATAGTCAAGCAGACATTAGTACACAACTTCAAAACAAAGCACAAGGAAACAGACATCAACAGTTAATCATAAGCAAGTGAATGTGCAAGGCACAAAGCTCAAGGCATGTGAGCCAAGCAACCTACAAAACAAAACATGTTAGTCATGGTATTCAAGCAAGTTCAATCAAAAAGAATTGGTCTCATTGGTCATTTGTTGATCATCCTGAAAAAATGAACTCAACTGTGAGTAACAGGACCACTAGGGCAAGCCTAGGGTCAAAAGGGAATGAAAAAGTTCAAACAGCAAGTGGCAATCATCCAAAATCATGTTCAAACAATCAATAAACAATACCAATTGGGTTCACATGCATATCAATCATTATCATCATTTCATGAACGATTTAGGTCAAAGTATAGCAAACAGAAGCTCATAGGAGTCAACAGAAAGACTTGCATCAAAAGTAAACTCAAACATTTCCAAAAATCACCAAATAAATCATGATCAATCATAACACATAGCATGGTAAGCATGTCAAATTTCATCTCATTTGGACAAGTGGAAGGCAGTCAATGAAAATCAGAAAGGCAAAGCAATTTTGGACATGCTCAAAGAAGTCAACCAAACATGCATCAACTTGAAAAATTCATAAATCAGAGATGGCATATGATAAATGAATGGGACTAAAACCATGGCAAAGCTTAGGATGTCTAGTTATCTCATGTAAAATTTCATGCCCATCTAATAAAGTATGAGCATTTCACAAAACAAATGGGCACATGCATCACATAAGGTCAACATTTTGGTCAAATAGGGGAGAAAATCTCAAACAAATGGAAAATGCCATAAACAAATCCACAAAAAATCATATGCAAACTAGACATGTTAAAGCTCAATCATACAAAAAATCAATCCATTTGGAGGTCAATAGGCATGGATATAAAAATCAACAAATTGCACATCAATGGTGTGACACAAATTGTCACACCCTACTTCAAAAATTCATAGCTCACAAACCAGATAAGATAAATTCATGATCTTTATACCAAAATCACCACAGAGATGTCTAGTTTGTGCACAAAAAGTTTCAAGTCCATAGGATAAAGCATGACTATTTCACAAATGATTTGGTGGAATGTGCAGAATATGGATACATGTTACAAATCAATATGCCAAATAAAATACATTAATCACAAAATTCTGGAAAAAATATGATAATTAAGTAGAGGTCATGATGAAAATAATGCAAAAATTCCCATGAGAATTGGATTTAAAATTATGGAGATATGATTTTTCAAAGTTTGAGTAATTAAATGAAATAAATAATGAACATAACATGGATTAATAGGACACATGCCACGGCCAATGGCAATTTTGAAAATACCAGGGAACTTAAGTAAAACGCAGCGCACAGCTTATCCTGCGTGGCGCTTGGTTATTGGATACGGCAATGGAATAGTGAATGTTTCATGCAAACAGCAAAAATTCCACACAGCAAGTCGTGTTTCTGGGTCCATCACCTAGGGTTTATAGAACAGTGGCATATACTCATCTCTCTCAAATTCGACTCAACCATTTAATTTTCCAGAAACACAAATTGAGAGCAATATTCGAACCAGCCAAGCATCACCATCAACATTCTATCATTTATTTTCAGTAACTTAAACTAAAACAAAAGAAATAAGCAAAAACAACATTTAACATACAACTTCAAATCATCATTATTCACTCATCACTCAACCATTTTTATGGATCCAAAGCTCAAAAGAATCAGTGAAACAAGACCTACCTAAAGCATGGCATGGTTTAGAGGATAATGAAAATCGAAAACTTACCAAGTTTGGAGGACAGTGTTGATTCAGTGGTTTTCTTGTTGTAAATGCTCAAAACAGATGCTCACAAAGCTTCCATATGCTAAATGGTTGAAGAAATTTGGCTCATGAACGTTTGAAATGGATTCAACCTTGAATTGCCATTGATGATGTCTAGAGAAAACAGTCGGGCAAAAGGCCTTTACAGTCAGTGGATGAAGATTAGAATGAGCTCAGAATGGTGAGTAAATGGTGTATCAAGTAAGGCAAGGTCAAGTTCTTGAGTTTTTTGACAGATTTTCCAAAAATGGGAGCAAAATGAAAATTTGGAGAGAGTGATATTTTCTGTGTTATGGAGGCAGCTAGGGTTGCCCAATGGTCAGAAAAATGGTATTTGTATGCTGTTTTAAGTTACCTTAATGAAGTGCTAAGCATAATTAGTTTAATGAACCAAATTGCTAAATGACCATTCTTGTCCATATGGTGAGGTGTGATGGTAGGAGCACGAATTTTGGGCCTTCCACAAGTCACAAATAACATTTCAAGTCATTCCCAATTGGCCATTCTGATTAAAAATGTTTATTTCACAATCTCACTTTTGCACCACACTTGAAATTAACCATGTAAGTTCAAAAAAGGCCGTTTTGATCCATAGAGTTTTGGTGCATGAGAGTTACATTTTTGGAAAGAGGAGGTTAAATATGACTTGTTGGAAAAACCCTCACCAAATTTGGCCAAATGGTTTGAGAGATATGGCCTTTTGAAGTTCAAGAAATTTTGAAAATGAATTGATCATATCTTGCCAACCATACATGAGAATTGAGAGTTCTTGGACTTTTTGGAAATGGGAGAACAAGATCTTCAACTTTCATGTTGGGCAAAAATTCATTTGAAGCTTGTATCATGATGTAAGTTTAGTCTCAAGAAGTTTCCATTTTTGGCAGTCAAAATTACAGGTCCAGTTTCTATTTTTTGGAAATTTCTGATTTGGCTTCAAATTCTTCAATGATGATGTTTGCCATGATATATGAGGCCTATTTGGACATGAATAAGCTCTTTCAAACCAAATCCATCCATCAAAACCATAAAATCAACCACAGTTGACCAAGTTTGACTTTTTTAGGGTTCCTGACTGATTGTGCATGGACTGATGACCTCTGAGCATCCAATCTTTGACTTAAACACTTCAAATGGATCCCCAAGTCATGTGAACATGTTGGACCAACCCTAGGGCCTTGGCTCAATGAAAAACACACTTGCTTGCTTGATTGACTGATCTCCTGGTCAGTTTGACCTAATTCTCTTGATTGGCTTGCACTTGGGCAAAAGGGACAATGCAATGCTATACAGTGGACCATGTTATGCTATGACCTAATATGAGAATGTATGTACAATGATAGGTGCAAATTTGAGGTGCTACACATAGGAAGCTGCTTCCACCCATTTGGTGAAATAGTCAATCGCTACCAAAATGAAACGATGTCCATTCGAAGCAGTAGGCTCAATCTTCCCAATCATATCAATGCCCCACATGGCAAACGGCCAAGGCGAATTCATGACATTCAGAGGGCTTGGTGGTACATGCACCTTATCAGCATAAATTTGACACTTATGGCACTTCCGAGCATACATGAAACAATCGGATTCCATAGTCATCCAGTAATAACCCGCTCTCAACAATTTCTTAGCCATTGCATGTCCGCCGGCATGAGTACCGAAGGAACCTTCATGAACTTCCTGCATTAACATGTCCGCCTCGGGTCTATCCACGCATCTGAGCAAGACCATGTCAAAGTTTCTCTTATACAACACATCATCCTGATTCAAATAGAAGCTTCCAGCTAGCCTTCTCAAGGTTTTCTTGTCATTCTTCGACGCACCTTCAGGATACTCCTGAGTCTTGAGGAAGTTCTTGATGTCATAATACCACGGCTTCTCATCAATCACAACAGACTCGGCTGCAAACACATACGCAGGCCTCTCGAGTCGATTCACCGCAACATGTGGCACATGATTCCACCAATGAACTTTGATCATAGACGACAAAGTAGCCAAGGCATCAGCCATTTGATTCTCATCCCGGGGGACATGGTACAACTTCACCTTCTTGAAGAACGTCAGTATTCTTCTGGTGTAATCTCTATACGGAATCAAATGCGGCTGATTCGTATTCCAATCTCCATTGACTTGATTGACCACTAGAGCTGAATCTCCAAATATATCAAGAGTTTTTATCCTCAGATCAATGGCTTCTTCTATCCCCATGATACAAGCCTCATACTCAGCTTCGTTGTTGGTGACATCAAACGTCAATCTGGCAGAAAAAGGTATATGAGCACCTTTAGGATTGATCAGCACCGCACCCACACCGTTACCGTTCATATTCACAGCCCCATCAAACATCAGTGTCCATTTGTCATCTGGATCCGGTCCTTCCTCGACAAGAGGCTCTTCGCAATCTTTCATCTTAAGATACATGATGTCTTCATCAGGGAATTCAAACATCATAGGCTGATAATCTTCAATCGGTTGCTCGGCGAGGTAGTCTGACAGAATACTACCTTTGATGGCCTTTTGTGACGTGTACTGAATATCATATTCTGTTAGAATCATCTGCCAACGAGCAACGCGTCCGGTGAGAGCCGGTTTCTCAAAGATGTACTTCACTGGATCCATCTTAGAAATCAACAAGGTAGTATGGTTCAACATATACTGCCTCAGTCGGCGAGCAGCCCAGGCCAAAGCACAGCAAGTTTTCTCGAGCAGTGAATATCTTGTTTCACAGTCGGTAAACTTTTTGCTAAGGTAGTATATGGCATGCTCTTTTCGACCAGACTCATCATGCTGTCCCAATACACACCCCATCGAGTTCTCAGTCACTGACAGGTACATTATCAGAGGTCTCCCTGGAACTGGAGGTATAAGGATTGGAGGTTTCTGTAAATACTCCTTTATCTTGTCAAAAGCTTTCTGACAGTCATCATTCCAACTGATTGCTTGATTCTTTCTTAGCAACTTGAAAATTGGTTCACACGTGGCAGTTAGGTGAGATATGAACCTTGCAATGTAGTTCAATCTCCCTAAAAACCCACGGACCTGCTTTTCCGTTTCTGGTTCAGGCATCTCTTGAATAGCTTTGACTTTCGCTGAATCAACCTCAATCCCTTTCTCACTGACAATGAAGCCTAAAAGCTTCCCTGACCTCACCCCAAACGTACACTTGTTCGGATTCAACCTCAGCTTGAACTTTCTCAACCGGTCAAACAGCTTCTGTAAATTAACCAGGTGCTCCTCTTCTGTCTGCGACTTCGCAATCATATCATCTACATACACTTCAATTTCTTTGTGCATCATGTCATGAAAAAGAGTCGTCATTGCCCTCTGATAGGTAGCACCAGCATTCTTTAGTCCAAATGGCATCACCTTATAGAAGAACGTGCCCCAAGGTGTAATGAATGTCGTCTTTTCCATGTCCTCTGGCGCCATCTTGATCTGATTATATCCAGAGAAACCATCCATGAAAGAGAATACCGAGGATTGAGCCGTATTATCAACCAATACATCAATGTGAGGTAATGGGAAATCATCTTTCGGACTCGCTCTATTCAAATCCCGGTAATCGACACACATTCTGACTTTGCCATCCTTCTTCGGCACAGGAACGATGTTGGCCACCCATGGGGGATAACTTGTAACAGCCAAAAAACCCGCATCCCACTGCTTCTGAACCTCTTCCTTGATCTTAGTTGCCATATCAGGACTCGTTCTACGAAGCTTCTGCTTGACCGAAGGACGTCCTTCTCTAAGAGGTAATCGATGCACCACAATGTCTGTATCCAACCCAGGCATATCTTGATATGACCAGGCGAATATCTCCACATATGCTCTCAGCATCTCAATCAGCCTCCTCTTGACAGAGTCCTCTAAAGCAGCCCCAATCTTGATTTCTCTTTTGGCGTCCTCAGTACCCAAATTAACAACCTCCAACTCCTCCTGATGAGGCTGGATGACCCTTTCCTCCTGCTTCAGCAATCTGACCAATTCTGCAGGAAGTTCACAGTCTTCCTCACTCTCCTCTTCAGCTTGGTAGATGGGATTGTCGAAATCATACTGAGCCATAACAGAATTGTTCATAGTGAATGCCATAAGATCGCTTCTGCATGTTTAATGCTTTGTTTTAGAAAAAGAGTTCAATAAAGTCACAAAAAACAAAAACATTGCCATTTTTATTGTTTTTGAAAAAAGATGAAAACAAAAAATAGAAAGACAGGGATCACAAAGTTTGATTGCAAAAATGTCCTTCATTAATGATAATCATTAAAACATGATGAGGCCCTACAATGAATCACTACGCCTTGGGCAGATCGTAGGACTTTCATGCAAAATGAAAAAACAACAGAAAATTACTCTGTCAGAAGAGTAACTTGAACCACTTCTTCAGCCGTCCAGTTGTTGATAGACTCCCCTGGTGCACACGAGCGAACCCAGTTGTCCAAATCACAAACACTGTCACAGTCTTCGCTACCGGTTGCAGAGACGTCGCCATGATTCATCAGCCCAACGCTGGTAAAGGTACTCGGACCCGCTTGACCATTCTGCTCTGCTTGGAGAGGCTCATAACCAACGCCAAATTTGTCTTCTTTGACAGGCAAGTCCACCATCTTGCCCCAGCCTTCAGCTTTGCCGGATTTAACAACTTCTTTGGCCTGCTTGTACGAAGCAATCGAAGCACCCGGCTTCCTCTGATCAGCGTACGCCACTTTCTCAAGAGCCACAGTCTCAAACGCCTGGCATAAGGTTTCGTGGATCTCGCCATCCACCTCAACATATTTGAACGAGGATAGATGACTCACCAGAATCTCTTCTTCACTGCACACGGTCACAATCTGACCGTTCCAGACATACTTGAGCTTTTGATGGAGAGTCGACGAGACTGCCCTTGCTGCATGAATCCATGGACGCCCCAATAAACAACTATAGGCGGGCTGGATGTCCATAACATAGAAGATGGTATCGAATACCTCAGGACCTATCTTCACAGGCAAGGTAACTTCCCCACACACAGAACGTTTGGATCCGTCGAAAGCACGAACGATCAGGTCACTGGGAGTAAGCACAAACCCTTCCACATCAATCTTCTTCAGAATCTGCTTAGGAAGCACATTCAGCGACGACCCGGTGTCTACCAATACGTGAGACAACACTGCCCCCTTGCACTCCATGGTGATGTGCAAGGCTTTGTTATGGTTTCGCCCTTCAGGCGTTAAGTCCAGGTTGGTGAATCCTACACCATGCCTGGTGCTCACATTGGCCATCACACCCTCCAGTTGATTGACAGAAATCTCCTGAGGCACGTAAGCCAGATTCAACATCTTTAGCAAGGCATTACGGTGTGCCTCAGAGCACAACAACAGTGAAAGTATAGAAATCTTGGACGGAGTTTGGTTCAACTGATCTACAATCTTGTAGTCACTCTTCTTGATTATTTTCATAAACTCCTCCACGTCTTTCTCAAATGAGCCCTCGGGCGCTTCCTTCTGGACAGGCTCTTCCTCAACCACAGCTTGCTTACCCTTTGCTTTGGCGAGAGCCTCAGCATTATTGTCCCTCAAAGGCTGCGGTGCGAACAGACGACCGCTTCTGGTAAAACCTCCTGGACCCCCTACATTATCCACAGCCGGACCAACAGTTGCAGGAACTCTATTCGATAAACCAATGGTCACTGGAGTTTGATTCACTGGTCTCGTCTGACTTTCAGCCCTTCTGTTACTGCGATAAGCATTATCATACTTCCACGGCACGGCTCTACTATTCTCAACAGCCCTTCTTCCAGACGCAACGATAGTAGTCGGGGCACTGATGGTTACATGCACTGAAATGGTAACTGGGGTACCATTTGTTGCAGGTGCACTAACGACCCTTTGTCCACGTCCTTCAGACGGTTTAAAGTAAATGGTGATAGTTGACACTGTCCCACGATCTTTTACAGCCCTACTGAATTGCAAACAACCCTCATCCATCATACCCTGGATACCGACCCTTAACTGGTCGCAACCATTCTCAGATTCTGCACAACCCAAACAATCCTCATCACAGCCCGAGTAGACACCCCCATTCAGCAGACGGCCCTTCACAACTAACAGAGAAGTATGAACATCATCAACATTAACAACCATATTTTCAGCTTCTTTCCCCTCAATATTGTTCACTCTATGCCCACCATGCTGAGGCATAGGGTTGTTTACGACGTTAGGCACTGGATGAAGTTGATCGCCTTGGCATCGATCAAATCTTGGACCTTGTGCTGGAAAGCCCGACACTTCTCAGTATCATGCCCTGGTGCCCCAGAGTGAAAGTCACAACGGACGTTGGCGTCGTACCCAGGAGGCAATACTGTAGGCGGAGCCATTGTACGCAACTCAACCAACCCCAACCTGAGTAGTTCGGGCAGCAGTTCGGCGTACGACATGGGTAGCGAATCAAAACGTCGATCAGGCATCCTTTGTCTGGGCTGATACGGACGTTGTTGTTGTTGTTGTTGCGGTTGTTGAACTCTTTGTTGTTGTTGTTGACGAGGTTGAGGTGCCGGAATGGTCACTGCAGCAACCTGACAGCGTTGACTTCTGTTATGATCTCTGCGGTATTGAACAGCATTAGTTTCACCCTCTCTTCGACGAGGTGCCCCAGCAAACGGCTTCTTAGAAGAAGAGGAACCAGCATCTTGGATCTTCCCAGTTTTAATCAAGCTCTCAGTCCTCTCTCCACAAATGACAACATCAGAAAAACTACCGAATGGGCAGCTCCCCATCCGGTCCATAAACACACCCTGAAGAGTACCGATAAACATATCTGTCAACTCCCTCTCCAGCATAGGGGGTTGAACTCTAGCAGCCAGTTCACGCCACCTCTGGGCGTACTCCTTGAAGCTCTCTCCGGATTTCTGACATAGACTCTGCAGCTGAGTCCGGCTAGGCGCCATGTCCATGTTATGTTTATATTGCCTCAAGAAGGCCTCACCCAGATCCCTCCAGCATCGGATCGAATCTCTCTTTAATTCCATGTACCAGTCCAAAGAAGCCCCAGATAGACTATCTTGGAAAAAATACATCCACATCTTTTCATCATCGGTATACGCAGAGATTTTTCGATAATAAGCCTGCACATGGGTGCGAGGGCAAGAAGTACCGTTGTATTTATCGAAGGACGGTGCTTTGAACTTGTAAGGGATTCTCAAACCTTCCACCAACCCCATATTGGTAACATCAAAACCGAGAGAATTTTGACATTCCATAGCCCGGATCTTCTCAGCAAGGGCATCAACTTTACGATCCCTCTCGTCAACCCTTCCCAGAACGTCTTCGTCTTCACTGAGCAGAGTGAACATATCCTCTTGTCTGTCAACAATCGGAGCAGGATTACGGGCCGGGGCACGGACCTCTCTGGCATTAGTGGCATCTGGAGCAATAGGTTGACCGTTGATTCGAATAACCCCCAACTCATCACCCACAGCATAATTGTTGATGGGTACAGCAGCAGCAACATTGTTATCATTGACTGGGCCTCCCTTTGGCGGAGCATGGTTGACCGGTGGAATTGCAGCCTCTTGTCTCTGAACCAGGGCTCGAAGTTCTTCTTGACCTTGTGCAACCCCTTGCATCATATTCATGAACTGGGCCATGTTAGCCTTCATCTCAGCCAACTCAGCTTGAACTTGATCCATACCTCTCTATTGATTCAGTCTTGTTGAGTAGCGGTGCGGACGTTGATCAGCTATCCTGCCTAAAACAGGAACCAGAGTGAGAAGTCACGACCAAGTACACCTGTTATGCAAAATGATATGAGTATGCTGCTAATGATGCGTATGATGCACATGATATGTTCATTTCTCAGGCATTCAAAGAGCCTGAGTCATCCTCAAAAGATGGCAACCTGCAGCAAGAACAACACAGAAGCACAGAAACAACATACACAAGAGTGATGAGTACAAGGTGAAACCAACAACTTCATCTATATGAGTAACAGGATCATACAACAAAGTCGACAAAGAAAATCCAAACAATCGGAGTACAACAATGAATCCCATCCAACAAGCCTGGAGGTGATTCTCAACATACACATCAAAGATACAAGCTAAGACAAACGGCCTCCCGGAATAAGAGTCTTCAAGTACTGACACTGGTCTATCAACAGGTCACATTCTGAACATTCTGGCAAAAGAGTGATCTTCTCCTTCAGTTGTCGTCTAAGCTCTACCACTTCTCCTCCAAGGTGGTTCTCTGATGCCTGTCTCAAGTCTACTTCCTTCTTCAACTGGATGTCTTTATCTCTGAGTTGCTTCTCCAAGTCTCTGATCTTCTTCTGATAGCTGGCCTCAGCTCTCTGCAGCCTCAAGCACTCCCGGTGTTCTGCATCTAACATGCTCTCCACCTCCTCGTAGGATCTCTTCTTGCCTCTCAGTCTGCTAGCATCTTCTCCTCGCACTCCTCTGAGTTGATGAGCCAAATTCAACCTATCAGCTTTGGCTTTGTACAACTCCATCTGGGTATCTTGCTCCTTCTCTCTCAAACGGCGATTCTCCATCAGGGCTTGCTTGTAGTGCTCCGCAGGCACACTCTCAGCAAGGATCAAAGGTGGTTGCTCCTGCAACGGCTCCATCCTATCGTAGGGTAACAACAAAGTTCCTACTCTCTCCTTGACCCAATCAGTGTAATCAGGCATAGCAACGACAAACTTCTTCCCTAAGACAGATCCATCCTTCACACCAATGGACTTCCAAGCTCTCCCTATCTGCTCCAATCTGGCCGGGTCACTCTGCTTCTCAAAATACACACTTTCAGCTACCTCAGCCTCAAGTGGTATTCCCTTCATCATAAACCCCAACTGGCGAAGAGAAAGAACCGGGTTGTAATTGATGCAACCCCTAGTCCCTACGAGTGGCACATTACGGAATCCTCCACAGCTCATAATGACGTTACGCACATCCATCCGGTAAGATTGCCACCTGATATCATAGGAGGTAAGAGACATAACCCTCTGAGTCCACTTATGCGTGCTCTGAGCATCCACAAAAGGTACACTGACTGGCAGGAGAGACAAGAACCATCTGAGCAAAAGCGGGAGAAAACACCTGATAGCCCCACCCTTACCATGCCTACTGTGAATAGCATAGTAAGTGTCAGCCAACAGAGTAGGAACTGGATTTCCTCCAATGAAAATACTGACTGCAGCATAGTCAACAAAATTGGGCATACTCGGAAACAGGACGATCCCATAGATCATGACGGCCAACTGAGCATGAAAGGCTTCCCAACTTCCCTTCTCTGCTTCTTCTCTAGCTACCCTCAACAGAAACTTCAAAGGCAATCCTACAACATCCCCACTGGACTTCCAACTATCACTGACTTCCTTGATACCCAAATGGAGAGCTCTGGCAACAACTCTGAAATCAACCTCCTTGGGCACATCCAAGAAAGGAACCTGATACCGGACCGGGACACTCAGCAGAATGGAGTACTCCTCAAGAGTAGGCGCCAACTGATAATCTTGAAAGGTGAAACAATGAAGCTCTGGGTCGTAGAACTGTAGAAGAGTCTGCAACGGCACCGGATCGACTACCATCTTCAACAGTGTCAGAATATCTCCATACTGGTCAACAAACCCCTTTTGGTTACCACTGGTCATAAGGTTGCTCAACTCAATCAGAGACGTCAAAGGTTCACGGTGAAAGCTGTAGGAACAAGTCTTCCGCTTCAACTCTGGGACTGTTGCCATCTCTATCAGTGAACAAGCTCTGGAATGTACCTGAGAAATGATATGCATGCAGGGATTAGTTTTTTTTCTTTTTTTCTTTTTTCCTTCTCTCTTTGTTTTATTGCGTATTTTTTTTGAAAATAAACATGTTATGATGCAAATGATGCAGACAAGACTGGTTGGCTGTGTCTCTCGGAAGACAGGATCAAAGCTTCGGCTTGAACTCGGAACCACAAATTCCTCTGAAACCCAAAGTCATCTGAGACCCCAAACTTCTGAACCAACAGTCACCAACAGGATCACAAGTCACCAACAAGTCACTAACAAGTCACCAACTGTACCTGTAATAATGATCATTCCCTCCCCACTCACGGGTGTCATCTAGGCCAGGGTAAGGTCGAGAGAAACGCAGCATAAATAACCTTTCGCAGAACATCATCATATACACACCCGAAGTATGTAACGATAATATCCCACCAGGGTCTGAACTGCTCGTGATATCAATGTTCCGCTAAGTGGCGCAATACCACCCGCTTCCCATGAATCACTCTATTCCTAAGTATCCTAGATTTCACTCATGGCCTGGGTATTGGGCCTTTTACCTCATGTAACTCCCACCCCAACAGAGAGAAACAGACAACCAGCCAGCCAGGTAAATAATGAATGAATGCAAACATTAATGCAAACAATAAATGCAAACGATAAATGCACATATATACAAATGAATGCAATAAATAACAGCCAATAGCAACCAAACCCTATCCTAGAGAGCGCTAGGAGAGACTCGCTTAGGGAAGATGGACCAGCAAGAGGTCAACTTCTCTATATCCCCAGCAGAGTCGCCAGCTGTCGCATCACGCGAAAAACCGGCGGGAAAACAAGAACAACAGAGCCGCCACCGTGCGTTATTTATCCCAAAAGAGGGAAAGGAAACGCTCAGAGTAAACCTGGAAAAAGCATGGTCTCGCGACCAAAGAGAATGGGATCGGGAGTCGGTTATGCGAAGGGAAGGTATTAGCACCCCTACGCATCCGTCGTACTCGACGGGATCCACGCACAATAGGAAGGAAAATGGTTGCTAAACACTGCTCACACACACACACACTGGCTGAAGGAGACACAAGAAAACAGACAAGACTGACTCGGCAGGATATCGCATCCTGGGCCTACTTAGTCTATCAGGCATAGACATCAGAGTCGAAGTAGTTCGGACTGGGGAAACGACACATGCTCGCTAGGGTATCGCACCCTATGCATACGTATCTTCTCGGACGAGAGAAGAATCAGAGCATTCGTAGCTCGGCTAACACACACACAAACAAACACTGGCAAAGGCAAACGTGGAGCCTGAATGCCAATCACTGGACGTATCTTCTTGATGAGTGAATGATTGAGAGGACTCACATAGCCTCATATATGCATAAAATGATGAATTAAATAACTTACCTTGATTTAATTTGATCATAGGTTGAGGTTGCTTCATGAGCAAGGCACAGTCAATGCACAGTTGAATTAGGGTTTCCTTGGGAAACAATCCTCAAGCTCTTTGGTTTATCTTGATCAAAATGACAAATTAAGATACTTGGGAGACATATATGATGATTGAGAGATTTGTGAACCATTGTCATACTTGCTTTCATCTTCATCTAGCCATTTCTTTGAGTATAGGGGCCTCCTAGGAGCCTTAGATCACATGACTTCTTGAGCTTCAAAACAAAACAAGTTAGTGACATATTTTTGTGCTTTTGGTTAGTTGACAAAATAAGAAAAGAAATAATATACAATTCAAGCATGCTTGGTGGTCTCAAACCAACTCACACAAGTCTCAACCCAAGGGTTAAAGAGCCAAGGTACTAGGATCCTTGAGGAAAATGCAAAATGAACAATGATATGATGCCATGAGGGATCTTAGGGTCAAAATTAGGGTCTTATAGATGCCCCTATTTAAGGTCATTCTAGCCGGAGATATAAAGGTTAAAATCTTCGTCTCGACGAGGTAGAATGGGCTTAAATAATATCAGAGTGACGAATTTTTGTCCCTAAGAGACCTCATGATGCAGAAGTATGCATGCAAAAGTTAATACTCTATGGGGATATATGACCACAAAGAAGAAAAGAAATCAGGAGAAACTGAAAGTCCACGGGAATATAATACATTCCATAAGGAAAACTGACTAGGTGACAGAGACTCTACGGGGATAAAGGGAATTAAAGTGTGTAGGCAGGTCACGTCTTGAAGACTCGCTAGGAGACACGAGGGGATTCCACAAAAATAAATCAATGGAGAGACTCAAGCTGACGCGAAGATGCATGTATTGGGGAATATGCCAATACAGTGAAACTATCCACGAAGGACACTTCGGATAAAAATTCGGACTCAGGTGGGGATGTCCACAAAGGGCTCAGCTGAAGGAGCAACAAATGAGGTATTACCAGTTACTGGATAATAAAACTCAAAACAGAGACATGTGATCGTACACCAGTATAAGGGTGAGAGAACAACACGCTCAGGGAGAAAGAATATCTAAGATCGGTATAAGGGTGACAGATATCAATCATCCAAAACATCTGAGGAAAACCTAGAAGGTATATTTCAACTCAGGAAAATATGACTCCATAAGGGACAAAAAGTCATAACAAGGAGCAGGAGGAAGAAACACCAAGGATACCAGTTACTGGGCATATAATAGGTGACCAACCAGGCGTGAATTGGGGAATATTTCCAAGACACTCATCATCCGAAAGGAGGGCTGAAAAAGCAAACTCGATTTCAGGATGGACAATTGATTCCATAAGGAAATACGAATCTTACTCAACTGGGGAAGAAAAAGGCTTCGACTGAAGAGCGCATGAGGTATATTATCTATTACCGTCAGAACGTAGATAACATACTCGCATGGAAGATTATCCACAACTGGTTACTGGGTTAATAAAGGATAAATCGACCAAAAAGAAAGGACATCGGGGGTACCGGTTACTGGGCATAAAATGATGACCAATCAAGGGGAGGAACAATCATTACCAAACAAAGGGTAAATGAAAGATAAATCGTTGGGGATACATTGACAAAAGTAATGACCCCAGAGATATATCACCAGTTACTGGGAGATATACTCAGAAAAATGAAGGAATATCAGTACCGAATATTTGATAAAGATAACCAACAAAGAGGGGATTACACGGTTACTAGGTAGAAAACCACAGAAATAAGACTTAAAACTACCGACTACTGGGTAGAAGGCCGCAAGATCCGATGGGAATAGAATGAACAATTACTGTTTACTAAGCAATTGATCATCTGAACCGCAGGGAACTGCGGGGGAAATAACAAGAAAGGGGTCAATCTAGGAACAAACTAGAAAGACACAATGAAACAAGACTCACCCAATAAGGATATAACTCAGTGTCGCATCACGCGAAAAACCGGCGGGAAAACAAGAACAACAGAGCCGCCACCGTGCGTTATTTATCCCAAAAGAGGGAAAGGAAACGCTCAGAGTAAACCTGGAAAAAGCATGGTCTCGCGACCAAAGAGAATGGGATCGGGAGTCGGTTATGCGAAGGGAAGGTATTAGCACCCCTACGCATCCGTCGTACTCGACGGGATCCACGCACAATAGGAAGGAAAATGGTTGCTAAACACTGCTCACACACACACACACTGGCTGAAGGAGACACAAGAAAACAGACAAGACTGACTCGGCAGGATATCGCATCCTGGGCCTACTTAGTCTATCAGGCATAGACATCAGAGTCGAAGTAGTTCGGACTGGGGAAACGACACATGCTCGCTAGGGTATCGCACCCTATGCATACGTATCTTCTCGGACGAGAGAAGAATCAGAGCATTCGTAGCTCGGCTAACACACACACAAACAAACACTGGCAAAGGCAAACGTGGAGCCTGAATGCCAATCACTGGACTTACATCAGCATCCGAACCAAAACAACACGCACTGGAACCCGAATGCCACTCGATGGACTTAGATCAACATCCAAGCACACAACAACACACACAAGGGGGTTGAGACACAAAGGCTGAAAAAGAAAAAGGGCGCCCGGAGAGATCAGCTCATCTCCTGCCTACGTACCTCATCTGGTATGAGGATCAGGGCGACGTAGTTCCCCTACGCAGGGATAAAGGACTAGCCCAACCAGATAACAGAGGGAGACACAACTAGGGAGACTACGACTCGAGCCTAGATGTTATCACGCAAAATCATCCCTAAGTTAAGGTTTCTAGCTAACTTGCACAGGAAGCAAGCCTATCCTAATCATGACTTGCACAGGAAGCAAGCCACACCTAACTTGCACAGGAAGCAAGTCAAACTAAACCTAACTTGCACAGGAAGCAAGTCAAATTAAACCTAACTTGCACAGGAAGCAAGCTAAAGCAAACACACAAGCACAAGTAGCACACACTATACGCAAGCAATGGGCTCAAACAAGGTCAGGTTTTAGTCGAGGGGTCATATCAACCTCAACAAACAAACCACTGGAACTGGGTAGTGTTAGCTCTTAACCTTGCCATTGAGGGGCTAAGGTGAAGCTGATGAAAGGTGGGTGAAGATGAGACTTCACAGCTCTTGTCCCTGGCCTGGGAGAGCTTAAGACAAGAATGTGTGGGTTCAGAAAGGGGGAGCCCTTCTACACATTTGAAACTGACTCAACTGTACACTTGTACAAGATCTTGGGTTTGTATCTGCAATGCATCAACACAGTGGTGTGAGCAAAGCAGATGACACACAGAATAGCAGGGGATAGATTGCATATCCCTTGGGTTCTGCCAATTGCCTCTTCACTTAGGAGGTCTTTGACTCTATACAAGGACAAATGTAAACAGTCACAAACATTGCCTCTTAAGGAGGACTTCAGACAGTTGCCTGGCCAAGTAACAGGCCAGGTCTTCCAGACTACATGAAGTAAAGAAGTTATACCTCAATGCAAATTGCTTATCAAGCAAAGCAAAGCAAAAGTTCACAAGGAACTAAGCAACTAAAAGTACCTGAAACCAGTCAGACAACATTAGTACACAAGTCAAAGTTAAATCAAAATGAAACAAAGGTCAACAGTCAACACAAGCAGATAAATGTGCAATGCACAAAGCTCAAGGCATGTGAGCCAAGCAACCTACAAAACACACAAGTTAGTTCATGATAAACAATCAAACTTAATCAACTTGTATTGATCTCTTTGAAGCATTTGTTACTTAACCTGAAAAAACAAGCTTAAATATGAGTAACAAGACCACTAGGACAAGCCTAGGGTCAAAAGGAGACAAAAAGTTTAAAACAGCAAGGGACAAGTGCCCAAAGTCAAGACAAATCAATCAAGAAGCAAACCCAAGTGGTTTCACATTCATATCAATCATCATCATCATTTCATGAACAAGTTAGGTCAAGGTATTGCAAACAGAAGCTCATAGAAGTCAACAGCAAGACTTAGCTCAAACGCAATCTTAAACATTTCCAAAAATCACCAAATAAATCATGGTCAATCACAACCCAAAGCATGGTATGCATGTAAAATTTCATCTCATTTGGACAAGTAAAAGATAGTCAATGAAAATCAGAAAGGCAATGCAATCCCAAACATGCTCAAAGAGGTCAACCAAACATGCATCAACTTGAAAAAATCATAAATCAGTGATAGCATATGAGAAATGAATGGGATTAAAATCATGGCAAAGCTTAAGATGTCTACTAATAACATATCAAATTTCATGTCCATCCAATAAAGTATGAGAATTTCACAAATGAAATGGGAACATGTGTCACAAAAAGTAAACATAAGACCAAACAGGGGAGAAAATCCCAAACAATTAGGAAATGCCACAAATAATTCCAAGAAAATTCACATGTAAACTAGACATCCAAGAGTACACTCATGCAAAAATTCAAACCAATTTGAGTTCAAGAAGCATGGTAATGAAAATCATGAAGTTGGACATCAATGGTGTGACACAAATTGTCACACCCTAATTCAAAAAATCATATCTCACAAACCAGCAATGATAAATTCACAAACTCTACACCAAAATCACCATGAATGTGTCTAGTTTAAGCACAAAAAATTTGGGAGCCATTGGATAAAGCATCATCATTTCACAATTGTTTTGGCAAAAGGTACAAAAAGGAACACATGAACAAAACCCTAGCACCAATTAAAATCCAACCATCCAAAAATTCTGGAAAAAATATGATAATTAACTAGAGATCATGATGAATACAATTCAAAAATTCCCATGAATTTTGGATCAAAATCGGTTGACTTATGATTTTTCAAAGATTGGTCACAAAATGAAATAAAAATTAAGAATTAAAATGATTTAATGATTTATTTAAACCGGAAATGGCATATTGGTAATTCCTGGGAACTTAAATGAAACGGTGTGCATTGGACAGCCTGCGTGTCACACGCTGATTGGTGATATGGCCCAGAAATTTGGAGGAACATGCAATGCAAGGGCGAAACGTGTTCTGGGCAGGGAACTAGGGTTCGTACGCTACAGTAAGCTTCATCTTCATCAATCAAATTCGAAAAAATTATTTTTCCAGAAATTCGAATGGGAAGCATCATCATGACCAGCAAACAACACACATCAACATTCCAAAAAGCATTTTCTATGAATCAAGCCCAGCATCATGAATCGAGCAAACACATATTGGAGCAACAAACTTTAAATCATCGTAACTTTCAGAATAGCCAACCATTTTCAATGATTCAAGTTTCAAAATGACCAGCACAACACACTCTATCACAAGCATAGCATAGTTTTGTAAATAGAGAAACTCGAAAACTTACTTGATCTTGAAGAAAATGATGAAACAGGTGTTATTTGGATGTGTTGGCTCAAAACAGATGCTCCACTAGCTCCCACAAGGTGAATGGTGAAGAAAGTTTAGCTCAGCAACCCTTGAAACGACCTCAGACCAAATCTGCCATTAATGAGTTCTTGGATGAAACAGTCGTGTGCTGTGCTTACAGTTGGGATTTACCACTTGCAACAGCTTTCAAATGGTTAATACATGATGAGACCAACAAGAATAGCTCGAGTTCTTTTGAGGTTTTGGTCAGAAAATGCAAAAATGAGAAAATGGTATTTGAGAGAAAATGAGATGTTCTGTTTTGGAATGATGGAGGCTGCTGCTTCTAGGGTTTCTTTCAGCAGAAAAATGCAATATATATGATGCTTAGTGGAGCTAAGTTGGGATTAAGTGAGTGGTAATTGGAATTGCTAATTTTGAGTGTTTTTGCTAATTTGGTGATTTCCACTCAAATGGTGCATGTGCATGGCTGTAGCTCGAATTTGGGCCTAGACAAATCCAAAACATCAATTCTGAACATATTTGATTGGTAGAATTGGTTGGAAGTGGTTAATTTTGAAACTCATTTTTCAACCTCACTTGAAATTAATTCATGCAAGTCCAAAAATGCCATTTTGATTGGTGAAGTTTTGGTGAATGATGATGACATATTTGGAAAGAGGGCATCAAATGTGACTTGTTGCAAAAAACCCCACCCAATTTGGCCAAATGGTTTGAGAGATATGGCCTTTTGAAGTTCAAAAATTTCTGAAAATGATTTGATCATAACTTGCCAACCATACATGAGAATTGAGTGTTCTTGGAGTTTTTGGAAATGGGAGAACAAGATCTTCAACTTTCATGTTGGGCAAAAATTCATTTGAAGCATGTATCATGATGTAAGTTTGAGGATCAAGACTTTCCATTTTTGGCAAATTCCAATTACAGGTCAACTTTCTATTTCTGGAAATTTCTTGTCTGGCTTCAAATTCTTCCATGATGATGTTTGACATGTTATATGAGGCTTATATGGACATGAATGAGACCTCTCAAACCAATTTCCATCATCAAATCACTGATTAAATGCACAGTTGACCAACAGTTGACTTTTAGGGTTTCTGGCGAACTGAGCCATGACTGATGACTTCTGAACATCCAATCCTTGACCAAAACACTCCAAAAGGACCCCTAGGTCATGTGAACAAGTTGGACCAACCCTAGGGCCTTGTCTCCTTGGAAATTGTACTTGCTTGCTTGACTGACTGATCTCCTGACCAGTTTGACCTAATCTGTCTGATTGGCTTGCACTTGAGGCAAAGGGACAATGCAATGTTATGCAGTGGACCATGTTATGTTATGACCTAATATGAGAATGTATGTACAAGAAGTAGGTGCAAATTTGAGGTGCTACACTCAGGGGAGAAATTCCATCCAGAACACCACTAGAGGAAACTGATACAAAAAGCATCCACGAGGACATAACTCAATGGGGAATAGGAAAGATAGACACTTTATGCCTACGGGGCTGACTCTAAATGGAGAGATCAGACCCAAACATCTGCTTAGGGAAGAATATTTCACCACTAACAGGAGATAACAAGCAAAGATATATGGCAAAAGATGCAACAAGAATATCTGAATGCTATGATTATGCATGTATATGTGTGGTTTATGTATGATTATTGCTGACAAACAGACATATCTAACATAAACATGTCCAATAAATAATAGGCAGACATCCGGTATAACATCTCAAAAGAGAAACGCCAGGTTCATAGGAGAAAACCAATCTGGTGAGAGCATCACACGTCAGGAGACATAGACTGCAATCGGGGATCAAGCAGAGCCACTACCGGGGACAAAGACTACAGCTAGAGATCGGAGACCGCTGTTGGGGAAGCTACAGACTCACCGCGGGGGATTTTCTGCTGAACAGACAGAAGATCCAACATAGAGAAAACTCTACCGGGGGATTCATCAAGGAAAGATATGAAACTCTGTGGGGAATCACCACCTAACAGAAGTTCCAATAATCAACACACTTCCTCTTATCTGCTGAAGAGACATCGCTGCTAGGAGGAAAGAGAACCAATACTCCGCTGGGGAAAGAAACAAACATATTCAACACCAGCCCTACTCGGAAGCTTTCCGATACTGAGGGGTAACAAATATTAGATTTTGATCAGGCAACTCCATTGGGGAAGACTGAAGGCAATCCAACTGGGGAAAGTCTATTGTGGGCAACCCCAGTGGGGATGAGTTGTAAACGAACCTGCCAGGGAGAAGCTACAAGTCAACCTGCGGATGATCTCCACTCATGTTGGGAATTTCTGCTCACTCTACGGGAGATTTCCATTTATGATGAGGGAAAGATCAACTTCCTCGAAAAATAGATAGCATATTAATTTTTATCAATCTATAAGGGATTTTAGGTCAGCCCGCTCAAGGGATGACAACCATATAATTGATTAAGCACAGATGCTAAGCTCAGACTCACTGGGGATATGAGGATATTAGAGGTATACATCTTTAAGCAGATCAGGACCAAAACTCCAGACTCTCTAGGGGATTTGGTGGTGTTGATGCGTGCTTTTCGCAAGTATATGGACGCGTTAGAGTAATATAAAAGATTGTCGAATCCACAGAGACCAAGTGTCAATCTATCGTTATCTATTGTTATGGTGTTTATCAAAGGCAAACAAAATAGGTGTTTTTAGAATGTGCAATGAAAAGTGAAGTGTTGAATAAAGTTCAATTAATAAAGACAGGGTCGAATGTAATTCACATAATCAATTAATAATATAAGTACTTGTTAATAGAACTACTTATGGGCAGTGTTTCCTACTTTGAAAAGAACTAATTTAAAAGGAACTGTCGCTTTCGCGTATTCAGAATCGAGTTGTACTCCCTAATAAAACCCTCTTATTGTCACTTATAAAATGGCGCGCATTGCGTTAGAGTAGTAAACCTATTTTTAAGAAATATAGTATCTTGACTAAGTTGAAAGTATGTTAACCTGGATTTCTTAACAAAAAGAGGTTCTCACGAACCAGACTCTAAACTTATAGACGCGTCCGAAAATAGTTTTAAAATCTCTTTTCTTCTTAAATTAAAAACTCCTAATAAACTAAACAAAGTGAATTCGCTGTTTTTGAAATAGTTAAAAACAATTAAGTTTAAATAGACGTTGGACGGCTTTCGAGCTTACCCAACGGAAATTAAGTGCGGGAAAACTTAAGTTGAAAGTTAAAATAGCCCTTAAGTGTTTCTACGAACGATTGTACGGATTATCGGTTCAATTACGATCCTTACATTCTAACTTTATAGGTTTAGTTAGACATGGTAAAGTAAAAGTGCATTAAAATAAATAAAAGTAGTGCGAGTGCGGAAAATAAATAAAAGTAGTGCGAGTGCGGAAAGTAAATAAAAGTATTGCGAGTGCGGGAAATAAATAAAGTAAAGCGAGTGCGGGAAATAAATAAAGTAAAGCGAGTGCGGGAAATAAATAAAGTAAAGCGAGTGTAGGAAATAAATAAAGTAAAGCGAGTGCGGGAAATAAATAAAGTAAAGCGAGTGCAGGAAATAAATAAAGTAAAGCGAGTGCGGGAAATAAATAAAGTAAAGCGAGTGCGGGAAATAAATAAAGTAAATGCAAGGTAATAAAAGCCTGCTCCAATCGGAGGGTTGAATAAAATGCAAAGCAGAAATGAAAATGGCGGCAGTATTAACTTCCTTCCAAAGTGCTCCAAACTCGATTACATACTCGATCACAAAACTCGAGTACACAATTGTGGTAACACCCCAATGCGAAGTGATTACCACTTTGAAATACTGAATATATGCCTAAGTGAAACAAAGTTTGCTCTAAGTTTGGATGATTGAATAAGTGATTTCGAGTCTCTATTTATAGGAGAGTAAAATGATGGAAACAAAGTTTGTTCTAAGTTTTCCTCTTGTGGCGCCCGCCACAAGGCCATGGCGCCCGCCACAAGGCCAATCTGAGGCGCCTTAGTGGAAGTAGTGGGGAACGTGGCAGTTGAGGAAAGTTGAGCTAGGACATGTCATGACAGGGTCTATGGCGCCAGCCACAGTGGGAGCCACAAGTACAAAATGCTGAATTTTAGGGTTTTTAGCTCTTTTTCACTCCTTTTCTCGATCGGGGCTCTGATTAAAGTAAAAACCTAAAAACAAAGAGAAACATAGTAATAACACAACAAAATGACAATAAAACTACTAAAATGCATGCGAAATCGGAGTCAAAAATACGGTGAATTTCAGTGTCATCAAACTCTCCCACACTTAAACCTTTGCTTGTCCTCAAGCAAAAACATTAAAAAGCTCAGAGAAGAAAAACTGGTGTAAACGAGTGCTTCAGGTTTAAAAGATTTCTAAGTTCAAGTCGGGATGCAGTGATAGGTACTAACTGAGTGAACTAAGGGTATCATGATGACATTTATCCGCAAATACGGACATAAACTTCATTCCTATATTAACCAACCCATATTATCCCACGATACCTAGGCCTGCCTCTTCATCTCTTTTTGTGTCCTTTTCATTCAGGCGCAATCACATTAAGCCCGTTATCATGCTTCATAGCAGAGTGACCTGTTAGTGATTATGATCTAAGCATGGGGTTTCTGGCACATAAATATGTGTAAACCCTTTTATTTGACCCAACTGCAGTTGTGGGGGATCGGATCGTAATCCGCAATACCGAGTTTAGCGCCAGATACCTCTGAACCAACTAACAGCGGGTAAGTTTTTCTTTTTCTTTTTCTTTTTCTTTTTGTAGCAAATTTTTAGAATTCTTTGGTTTAAATGACTTTGTGAGGGTCACCTATACCAGAGTTGCCTTTTTGCTTTCTTTTATTTTTTTGTTTTGCTAGATCATTCACTTATTTACATTGGTCCCCTACGTAGAGGATGCGTAGTCCGGAGCTGACTGCTGGGATAAACTACTGAGGACATATATTGAAATGATAATTAAGGCCATGGTATATGGGGTTTCAGGACTGATTCCTATATTTATGAAGTCTATGGTGCTAAAATAATACTGATGTTTCGCAAAGTTCTCCCAAGTCACCGCATCCTTACTCAAACCCGTCTTTAAAACCCGAAAACTTTCAGAATAACACTGTTTTCTTTTGCAATTTTTTTTCCGGTGGGGCTAGAGGTTTGGGGAGATTAGATTGTACTAAAGATACACTATATTTGGTGACTCGTCAGACTCATGCATTGTCTAAGACACTTAAACTAAAAGCAAAATAAACAACTAAAAGGCAATAAAAATAAACAAACTATCTAAAAATAGCAAAGAAAAGCGATAAAGAAAAGCGATAAAGTCTCCTCCCACACTTAAATCGAACATTGTCCCCAATGTTTCGAAATAAGATAAGGGAAGAGTTACCTGACAACCTACTGCTGACCACTGGTGCCCTCGCCATCCTGAGGTGGACGACGGGATCGGGTACGACGACAGTCTCGCTGAACCATCCTGGCCTGCAAGGCACCCTGAGTGGTCCTCATCTCTCGAAGGTTACCCAAAATGGAACCTTGAGTGGCTTCGATGAGTGCAATGTGTTGCTGGTGGTATTATTGCTGACGGGCTTGCGTATTTGTAATCATAAGCAAGGACTGTAAAACAGTATCATAAGATCTATCTGTCCTCTGCTGCGATTCTTGCATGAAGCTCATGTTATCCGCCTGTTGTTGTTGGATGGTAGAGAGTAGGTCATCACGCCTTTGGTCTCTAGCCATGTGGTCACGCCACATCTCTTATGTAATATAAAAGCCAAGAGTGGTACCTGCAGAAGAAGAAGATGGTGCGGTGTGTGGTGGTGAAGGGTGATGGGGGGACACATCAGGTACGGGAGATCTCTCTCTCCGATCATATTCTTCGTTAGTGTCATGTCCCGCCTCATCAGGAACATTAGGAGGAAGAGGACTCAAAATAGGTGGAGCATCTAAAACGTAGGTCCAATTCCTTTCATCTCGTACATCAGTACGTCTAGTGCATGGTAAAACAACAGATGGGATAACTACACCATGAACCATAAGCACATAGCCTCCTTCTCTCCTCAAACGGCACAATTTCATGTCTCTCAGAAATTTTAGGTTAATTGTGCGAGGAGGTAAGGGGTCTAGGGTAGCTATCTCATTGTTCAAGTTAAGCGCCCGAGCAATAGACGTAATCAATCCTCGGAAAGAAATCGGTCCCGCTTTATTTAAAGTTAAAGTCATATGAGCGAGCATGAACGGGACCGAGTTAATTCGTCTATTTGTGAGGCTTCCTTGCAAAAATAGAAGCTCTCTAGCATTAACCTTATTTGGATTCTCCCGGCCAAAAATAGTACATGCCAACAGATATCTAAAAACTCTGATGGCCGGGTTATGGATAGTCGAGGCGAGAATACCTTCAAAAGAGTTTATGGAAGTGTTTGATAATCGCTCCCAGAAGGAAAATACCTCGACTGACCAATCCGAATCCAAAGGGGCCTCACAAATAGCACCGTCCCCATGAGGGATTCCTAACAAGCCTGCTAGTTCGTCGGTACTGAATTCATATTCAACAACAAACATTCTAAATGTGACAGTACCAACTGTGCTAGCAGTGTTAGGATTGACAATATAGATTAAAGAGCTTAAAAATTTGATTGTCAAATGCTCATAGGTAGGTTCTTTGTTTGAAAATAAATTGTGCAAACCTAAATTATCTAATAAATGAAATATTCTATGGTAAATACCTAAAGTATAGAGACAATTTTCATCAACATACCTTGTCGGGAGGATCTCCCGATTTTGCAACCGTTCGATAATCTTCTTTTGCCAATCTCCCGGTTTCCCTCCTCGAAGAATGTATCCATTAAACTCCATTGTGTAGCTCTTATAATGAGACGAGGAAGATGAAGTGGGTTGTGAAAAGGTTGGGTTTTTACGAAATTCGACGGATGAAAATGAAAATGGAAATCGGGAAAATGATTTGTATGGTGTGAGGGTTAGAAAGATGTGAGCTTTTTGTGGGTTCAAGGACATTTTTGCAAGGTGAAAAAATGGATTTGGAAGGTTGTAATGTGTGAAAATGGTGAAGAAAGGGAGTCTTCCCCGAGCTTTTACAGACGCTGTGGCGAGCGCCACAAGGCAAAATCTGGCTGGGCCGGATTTTGGTCCTTTGGCTTGGGCTTCCCTTTGTCTTTTGGTTTGAGGGAACCGGATAGCATTTGTCTTGTGATTTCCTAGTATCATTGGCTTGCATAATTTTATAAAAGTAAACATAAAAAATAAAAATAAAATAAAATTTAAACATTAGATTAATAAATAAATAAACAACTAAAATAAAAAATGTATATAAAACAAACATAAGACATATATATATATATATATATATATATATATATATATTATATATATATATATATATATATATATATATATATAATATATATATATATATATATATATATATATATATATATATATATATATATATATATATATATATATATATATATATAAGTAGAAATATCAATGTGTAGACATAGTTGATAAAGTATTCCAAATGCAATGATATAAAATGAGTTATGTAAACGCGAGAAATATATATAAAAAAAAGATAAAATAAGATGAAATGGTGAGATCATATAGTAGGGATGTTGTCTTCCTGAGTAGATCCACGGAGCATGGCTACCTCCTGCCTGAGCTCTGCGATCTCCTGGTATAAACAGTCGACTTCGGTAGCGTGGGTGAGATCAGATACTCCCATTTGTAAAGTGAGGTTAGCCACCTCCTGTCTAAGCTCTGCAATCTCTCTACGACACTTTGCAATCTGGGTGCGGATGTCTGGGGTCTGCAATGATAGATTGTTAGAGAAAACAGTGATCCTGGGAGAAGGTGGTGTAGGCATGTACTCAGCAATGGGTGGTGATCTCGGCTCCTCGATGGTCTCTCCCTGGCCCTCTAGAGCATAACTCCAATTCGCTGGGTCATGCACACTAGTCATCATAGGATCATGTAGTGTGAAATAATGAATAGCCTCATTGTAGACTAGCAATTGGAACTGACATGGGTGGAAAGAGGCTCTCCTCATCAACCCTCTGGTCAAATAGAAGTCGATGTCCATGGTAGTGTACCCACAGTAGGTCCGGAGATGTAACAACTTGCGAGATAGACCTAAAGCGACAGCAATTTGTGTAATGATCCCGCCCACATGGATGACTCCTTCGGTCGAGCTGGAGACACCGCTGAGGCCACATAACAGAAAGTTCCCACATGCTACTGGGCGCGACTGGGATGCACAAAATAGTAGGAAGATCTCCTTTTCAATCAGTAATGTTTCAACATTCGGTCTTCCTAGGAAGGAATGTGCCAATATCATCTAGAAGTATCTAAAGGCAGGGTTATGTATAACCTGAGACAGCTCCGTAGACGGATCCTGGCTTCCACCACCTGATATATCACTCCAAAACTTCTCCACCTCCTTACCCAGAAAATATCCCATAGGTGTCTCCGGGATAGCATCAGGAGTGGTCTCGAAACCCAATAGGTCACCGAACTCTTTCTGGATGAAAGAGTACTCAACTCTAAAGAGCCTGAAAGCAGCATACTCATTTGGTCCAGAGTATGGGTCATAGTCGAATAAACTGAGGAACTCCAATGTCAAGTTCCTGTAGGTGTTACTCAAGTCATCAACAAACTCATCCCAGTGAAGCTGGTGGCTCAGGAATCGGATGCTCGGCTCGATATCCAGTGCCTCCATACAGTGCTGATCAGGATAACGTGTGGGGGCCATAGGGCGCTGATACAGAGCGATGTAACGCTCTCTCTGAGCATCATCTCTATAGGCTACGTGCATATCGTCGAAATCCTGCATCCTACAGAAGTTAGGTAAGTGATCCTGAAAATACAAACCATTCAAATATTTAGTCTCAGTGAAAATAAAAATAAAATAAAGTAAAATTAAATAAATGAGAAAAAGTAAAATGAAAAACCATGGGTTGCCTCCCACGCAGCGCTTGTTTAACGTCATTAGCTTGACGATTAGAATTTATACACCTGTAGTAGTAGGAATCGGTGGATCAATCAGAGTGTGGCTTGAGTAGTATGTTGGAATGTCTCCTTCGTAGAGCTTCAGTCTTTGTCCATTTACAATGAATGGACTACAGGTTTCGTTCTTGATTTCTACGGCTTCGGATCTCAGAATCTTGGATACTTCGAAAGGGCCAGTCCATCTTGAGCGTAGCTTTCCAGGGAAGACTCGTAACCTAGAGTTGAAAAGGAGAACATGATCGCCTATATCGAAGTTTTTCTTTACTATTCTTTTGTCGTGATAGGCTTTTGTTCTCTCTTTGTATATTTTTGCATTCTCGTAGGTAGATTGCCTAAGTTCTTCTAGTTTATGAATGTCAAGGGTACGCTTTTCTCTAGCGGTCAGGTAGTCTAAATTCAAAGTGTTAATGGCCCAATAGGCCTTATGCTCTAATTCGAACAGTAAGTGACAGGATTTTCCATGGACTAGTTGGTAAGGAGTAGTTCCTATAGGGGTTTTGAAAGCGGTTCTATAGGCCCATAATGCTTCTTGAAGCTTCTGAGACCAGTCTCTCCTAGAAATAGAAACAGTTTTCTCTAGGATTTGTTTTATCTCCCTATTGGATACTTCTACTTGGCCACAAGTTTGTGGATGGTATGGTGTTGCTACTCTATGCCTAACTCCATATTTTCTTAAAAGTTTGTCAAATATTCTCGATATGAAATGTGATCCTCCATCGCTTATGACTAAACATGGTGTTCCAAATCTAGGGAAAATATAGTTTTTAAATAGTTTAATCACCACTCTAGTATCATTTGTGGGTGCAACTATGGCTTCAATCCACTTAGATACGTAGTCTACAACTACTAAGATATACCTGTGTCCTAAGGATGGTGGGAAAGGTCCCATGAAATCTATACCCCATACGTCGAAGAGTTCTACTTCCTGAATGTTTCTTAGAGGCATTTCATCACGCCTTGAAATGTTTCCAGTGTGTTGGCATCTATCACATTTGACAATGCAAGCGTAGGCATCACGCCACATGGTAGGCCAGAATAGGCCAGCTTGAAGAATCTTGGCGTATGTCTTAGAGGTGCTCGCATGTCCACCATAAGATGCAGAATGACAATGCTTGATTATACTATTTACCTCTTCTTCTGGAACGCAACGACAAAAAATGCCATCTTTACCCCTTTTTAAAAGGAGTGGTTCGTCCCAATAGAAGTTTCTCACATCGTGGAAGAATTTCTTCTTGCGGTGGTAGTCAAGATCAGGGGGTACAATATCAGCAGCTAGGTAATTAACGAAATCTGCATACCAGGGTACGTTAATTACTGCTAAGGAATTTTGGAAGTGCTCATCAGGGCCTAGGTTATTATCTTCAATGGTTTCTAGTTTTGCTATTAGTCTATCATAGGTGAAATCATCATTTATTGGTACTAGTGCTGGTTTTAGATGTTCTAGCCTAGAGAGGTGATTGGCTACTACATTTTCGGTGCCTTTTTTGTCTCTTATATCTAAATCAAACTCTTGTAGTAATAGAATCCATCAGAGTAACCTGGGCTTGGCATCTTTTTTACTTAATAGGTAAAGAATGGAAGCATGATCGGTGTAAACTATAATTTTTGCTCCTATTAGATAAGATCTAAATTTGTCTATAGCGAAAACTACAGCGAGTAATTCTTTTTCAGTTGTTGCGTAGTTAAGTTGGGCAGCGTCTAGGGTTCTACTGGCATAATAAATGGCATGTAATTTTTTATCTTTCCTTTGTCCTAGAACGACTCCAACTGCATAATCACTAGCATCACACATTATCTCAAAAGGTTATAACCAATCAGGTGGTTTCATAACGGGTGCATATACTAATGCTTGCTTCAAAAGATTAAATGCGTCATTACATTTTTCATCGAAAATGAATTCGGCATCTTTCATTAAAAGTCCAGTTAAAGGTTTAATGATTTTAGAGAAGTCCTTAATAAAACGTCGATAGAATCCAGCGTGTTCAAGAAAGCTTCGGACTTCTCTGATGGTTTTGGGTGGTTTTAGGTTTTCTATAACCTCTACTTTAGCTCTATCTACCTCTATACCTTTTTCAGAAACTATATGTCCTAAAATTATTCCTTCGGTCACCATGAAATGACACTTTTCCCAGTTTAGAACGAGGTTCACCTCCACGCATCTCTCCAGGATTTTCTCAAGGTTAGCAAGACAATTGTGGAAATCGAATCCACAAACCGAGAAATCTTCCACAAACACTTCCATAATACCATCTAGGTAGTCTGCAAAGATTGAAATCATGCAGCGTTGGTGTAGCACCTCAAATTTGCACCTACCTTTTGTACATACATTCTCACATTAGGTCATAACATTTAACATAGTCCACTGCATAGCATTGCATTGTCCTTTGCCCCAAGTGCAAGATCATCAGTCAAATTAGGTCAAACTGGTCAGGAGATCAGTCAGTCAAGCAAGCAAGTACAATTTCCAAGGAGGCAAGGCCCTAGGGTTGGTCCAACATGTTCACATTACCTAGGGGTCCTTTTGAAGTGTTTTGGTCAAGGATTGGATGCTCAGAAGTCATCAGTCAATGCACAGTTCACCAGAAACCCTAAAAAGTCAACTATGGCCAACTGTGGTCAACTGTGCCTGATTTTATGGATTTCAAGGTGGGAGATGGTTTGAAAGGGTTCATTCATGTCCATATAGGCCTCATATAACATGTCAAACATCATCATGGAAGAATTTGAAGTCAAACAAGAAATTTCCAAAAATAGAAAGTTGACCTGTAATTGGAATTTGCCAAAAATGGAAAGTCTTGATCCTCAAAATTACATCATGATACAAGCTTCAAATGAATTTTTGCCCAACATGAATGTTGAAGATCTTGTTCTTGCCTTTCCAAAAAGTCCAAGAACACTCAATTCCCATTTATGGTTGGCAAGTTATGATCAAATCATTCTCAAAAAATTTTGAACTTCAAAGTGGCATATCTTCCAAACCATTTGGCCAAATTGGGTGGAGTTTTTTGCTACAAGTCATATTTGATGCCCTCTTTCCAAATTTGTCATCACAATTCATCAAAAGTTTACCAATCAAAATGGCCATTTTCAAAGTAGCATGAATTAATTAAGTGAAGTGAAAAAATGGACTTTTAATTTAAACATTTCCAATGATTTTTACCACTTGGAATTGTCTTGAAATCACATTTGGAATTTGTTAGAGGCCCAAATTCGTGCACATTCATACACCCCATGTAATTTGGCTTGGTTTTTAGCAATTGTCCAAAACATGTCATTTTAAGCAAAACCAATTACCACTTCAATTAATCATGCTTAGAAACACTAAACAGGAGATATATACTTCATTTTGAGTCTGAAAAGCCCTGGCCACTCTTCACAAACATACCAAAACTCACTTTTCTCTCAAATATTCAATTTTTCATTTTGGAACTTTCTTGCTAAAAACTCCAAAGAAGCTCGTGCCCTGTTGTATGTTCCATCATTCACAAACATTTATCAAGCTTTTGCAAGCATAAGAACACGACTGTAAGGGAATTTTCCAACACTGTTCCAGTAAGCTTCATTCATGGCAGATCTTGGTTGCAGCTAGAAGCAAGGTTGTTGAGCTAAATTCCTACTTCCATTCACCTCCTAGAACCTTCATGTGCATCTGTTTCGAGCATACATGACCTAACAACCATCAAATTACGACTGTGCTCCAAATTTGGTAAAAATTTGAATCCCTCCATTCTCAAAATGTTGATGTGCTTCTTATAGATCTCTTTTCCATGATTGTTTTGAGCTTTGAATCGTATAAAATGGCTATGTATTGAATGAGAAAAATGGCTTCAAAGTTTGGTTGTCAAAGTTGTTCTTGCTTATTTCTTCCTTGTTGATTTGAATTGATGAAAAATAGATTTAGATTATTGGTGTACGTGATGAGATGAGTTGATTAGTGTATGTGTTTCTAAAATCTGGAAAAATCGCTCATAGTGTGGATGAACATGATGATGATGGCGCATAAACCCTAGTGTATAACCCAGAATCGTGTTTCTGGAAATTCCATTTGCATGCGCCTGTTTCATTGCCCATGTGACCATCCAGCCGGTGCCACGTATTCTAAGTGGAACGCTGCGTTCCATTAAGTTGAACGCAGTATTACAACTTTGCCATCGGCCGGATTATTTAATTAATTATTTCATTAAATCATTTTGTTTTGCAATATTTATTTCATTTGCCATGGCCATATTACAAAAATCACAGAGCACTCATTTTTAATCCAAAATTCATGGGACTTTTTGCAAAATGCTCATCTGGACCTCTAGTTTTTTATCATGATTTTTCCAGATATTTTGCATGAGTGAATTTTTAATTGTGCTAGGGTTTGTTCATGTTGACCATTTTTTGTATACTTTGCCAAATCAATTGTGAAATGATGATGCCTTATCCAATGACTTTCAAATTGTTTGTGCTCAAACTAGACACATTCATGGTGATTTTGGTGTAGAGTTTGTGAATTTATCTTTGCTGGTTTGTGAGTTATGATTTTTGAATTAGGGTGTGACAATTTGTGTCACACCATTGATGTCCAACTTCATGATTTTATTTACCATGCCTAATGAACTCAATTTGGTCTGATTTTTTTGCATGAACACACTTGTTGATGTCTAGCTTACATGTGATTTTTTATGGAATTATTGATGGCATTTCCTAATTGTTTGGAATTTTCTCCCCTATTTGACCAAAATGTTGACTTTTGTGACACTTGATGCCATATGCTTTGTGAAATTCTCATACATTATTGGATGGACATGAAATTTGACATGTGATTAGTAGACATATTAAGGTTTATCATGGTTTTAGTCCCATTCATTTCTCATATGTTGTCACTGATTTATGATTTATTGAAGTTGGTGCATGTTTGGTTGACTTCTTTGAGCATGTTTGAACTTGCCCTGCCTTCCTGATTTTCATTTCCCTACTTCCCATGATTCAATTGAGCTGAAATTTTGGTGTGCTTATCATGTTATGGATGATGTTTGATCATGAATTATTTGAGAATTTTTGGAATTGTTTGTGATTGGATTTGAGTTGCATATTTCTGTTGACTCCTTTGAGCTTCCATATGCCATGCCTTGACCTAATTTGTTGATGAAATCATAATGGTGATTGATATGAATGTGAAACCAATTGAGTTTGTTTCTTGATTGTTTGAATATGATTTTGATTGGATTCCACTTGTTGTTTTGACTTTCTCATCCCCTTTTGACCCTAGGCTTGTCCTAGTGGTCTTGTTGCTCATGTTTGAGTTTTTTTTTTCAGGTTAAGAAGTAATTGCCCAAAGAAACTTATACAAATTGGTTGAGCTTGATTGATTATCATGACTAACTTGTTTGTTTTGTAGGTTGCTTGGCTCATTTGCTTGAGCCTTGTGCATTGCACATTTAACTGATTGTGTTGACTGTTGATTTCTATCTTACTTTGATTTAACATTGAATTGAATACTGATGTTGTCTGACTGGTTTCAGGTACCTTTAGTTGCTTATAGTTCTTTAAGAACTTTGCTTTACTTTGCTTAAGAGCAATTTGCATTGAGGTATATTTTCTTATCTTCATGTAGTCTGGAAGACCTGGCCTGTTACTTGGCCAGGCAAGTGTCTGAAGTCCTCCTTAAGAGGCAATGTTTGTGACTGTTTACATTTGTCCTTGTATAGAGTCAAAGACCTCCTAAGTGAAGAGGCAATTGGCAGAACCCAAGGGATATGCAATCTATCCCCTGCTATTTTGTGTGTCATCTGCTTTGCTCACACCACTGTGTTGATGCATTGCAGATACAAACCCAAGATCTTGTACAATTGTACAGTTGAATCAGTTTCAAATGTGTAGAAGGGTTCCTCCTTTCTGAACCCACACATTCTTGTCTTAAGCTCTCCCAGGCCAGGGATAAGAGCTGTGAAGTCTTATCTTCACTCACCTTTCATCTGCTTCACCTTAGCCCCTCAATGGCAAGGTTAAGAGCACCATTGACCCTATTCCAGTTGGGTACAATGCATAACCTTTGTATGAGCCCATTGCTTGTGTATAATGTGTGCTACTTGTGCTTGTGTGTTTGTTTTGGCTTGCTTCCTGTGCAAGTTAGGTTTAGTTTAGCTTGCTTCCTGTGCAAGTTCGGTGTGGCTTGCTTCCTATGCAAGTCATGTTTAGGATAGGCTTACTTCCTGTGCAAGTTAGCTAGAAACCTTAACTTAGGGATGATTTGCATGATAACATCTAGGCTCGAGTCGTAGTCTCCCTAGTTGTGTCTCCCTCTGTTATCTGGTTAGGCTAGTCCTGTGTCCCTTCGTAGGGGAACTACGTCGCCCTGATCCTCATACCAGATGAGGTACGTAGGCAGGAGATGAGCTGATCTCTCCAGGCGCCCTTTTTGTTTTGTTTGTGTGAGTTGTTTCTCCTTTTCTGGTTGGAGTCCGACGTAAGTCCAACGATTGGCAGTTGGTTTCCTGTGTGTGTTTTGGTTCGGATGCTGATGTAAGTCCAGTGATTGGCATTCGGGCTTCATGTTTGCCTTTGCCTGTTTTTGTTTGTGTGCGTGTCAGCCGAGCTACGAATGCTCTGATTCTCCTTCGTCCAAGGAGATACGTATGCATAGGATGCGATATCCTAGCGAGCATGTTTTCCCCCAATCCGAACTACTTGGACTCTGATGTCTATGTTTGATAGACTAAGTAGGCCCAGGATGCGATATCCTGCCGAGTCAGTCTTGTCAGTTTTCTTGTGTCTCTTTCAGCCAGTGTGTGTGTGTGTGTTTGAGCAGTGTTTTAGCAACCATTTTCCTTTCTATTGTGCGTGGATCCCGTCGAGTACGACGGATGCGTAGGGGTGCTAATACCTTCCCTTCGCATAACCGACTCCCGATCCCATTCTCTTTGGTCGCGAGACCATGTCTTTTCCAGGTTTACTCTGAGCGTTTCCTTTCCCTCCTTTTGGGATAAATAACGCACGGTGGCGGCTCTGTTGTTCTTGTTTTCCCGCCGGTTTTTCGCGTAATGCGCTAGCTGGCGACTCTGCTGGGGATACAGAGAAGTTGACCTGTGCTGGTCCATCTTCCCTAAGCGAGTCTCTCCTAGCGCTCTCTAGGTTAGGGTTTTGGTTGCTGTGTGCTGTTTTGTTATTGCATTCATTATTTACTGTTTGCATTCATTATTTTATTGTTTGCATTTATGTTTGCACTTATGTTTGCATTCATTCATATTCATTATTCATCTGGCTGGTTGTCTATTTCTCTTTGTTGGGGTGGGAGTCACTTGAGGTAAAAGGTCCAATACCCAGACCATGAGTGAAATCTAGGATAATTAGGAATAGAGTGATTCATGGGAAGCGGGTGGTATTGCGCCACTTAGCGGAACATTGATATCACGAGCAGTTCAGACCCTGGTGGGATATTGTCGTTGCATACTTCAAGTGTGTATATGATGGTATTCTGCGAAAGGATATCTATGCTGTGTTTCTCTCGACTTTACCCTGGCCTAGACGACACCCATGAGTGGGGAAGGGTTTGATCATTATTACAGGTACCGTTGGTGACTTGTGGTTCTGTTGGTGACTTTGGGTTCAGACGACAGTGTCTCAGTTGACCTTGGGTTTTCAAGTTAGATTTGGGTTCTGAGTTTAGACCGAAGCTTCGACCTTGTGATCAGAGATGCACAACCAGCCAGTCTAGTCTGCATCATGTGCATCATAGCATATTTATTTTTCAAAAGAAACGCAAAAAAAATCAATCAAAAGAAAAAAAAAAGAAAGAAAAAAAAGAGGAAAAAAAAACTAATCTCTGCATGCATATCATTTCTCAGGTACATTCCAGAGCTTGTTCACTGATAGAGATGGCAACAGTCCCAGAGCCGAAGCGGAAGACCTGTTCCTACAGCTTTCATCGTGAGCCGTTGACTTCATTGATAGAGTTGGGTAGCCTTGTGACTAGTGGTCAGCTGAAGAGTTTTGTTGGGCAGTATGGAGATATTCTGACGTTGTTGAAGACGGTAGTCGATCTGGTGCCGCTGCAGACACTTCTTCAGTTCTACGACCCGGAGCTTAGATGTTTTACCTTTCAAGACTATCAGTTGGCGCCTACTCTCGAGGAGTATTCTATTCTGATGAGCGTTCCGATTCAGCATCAGGTTCCTTTCCTGGACGTGCCTAAGGAGGTTGAATTTAGAGTTGTTGCCAGAGCTCTCCGGTTGAGTGTCAAGGAAGTTTGTGATAATTGGAAGCCTAGTGGGGAAGTTGTGGGTCTGCCATTGAAGTTTCTCTTGAGGGTTGCCAGAGATGAAGCAGAGAAGGGGAATTGGGGAGCTTTTCACGCCCAGCTTGCTGCTATGATTTATGGGATCCTTCTATTCCCAAGCATGCCCAATTTTGTTGACCATGCTGCCATCAGTATCTTTATTGGAGGGAATCTAGTTCCTACTCTTTTAGCTGACACTTACTATGCTATTCACAGTAGGCATGGTAAGGGTGGAGCTATCAGATGTTGTCTACCTCTCTTGTTCAGATGGTTCATGTCCCTTCTGCCAGCCAGTGGACCCTTTGTGGATGCTCAGAGTACTCTTAAGTGGACTCAGAGGGTCATGTCGCTTACCTCCTATGACATCAGATGGCAATCTTACCGGATGGATGTGAAGAATGTTATCATGAGTTGTGGAGAATTCCGGAATGTGCCACTCGTGGGGACCAAAGGTTGCATAAATTATAATCCAGTTCTGTCTCTTCGTCAGTTAGGGTTTGTAATGAAGGGAAGACCACTTGAGGCTGAGGTAGCTAAAAGTGTGTGTTTTGAGAAGCAGAGTGACCCGACTAGATTGGAGCAGATTGGAAGAGCTTGGAGATCTGTTGGAGTGAAGGATGGATCTGTCTTAGGGAAGAAGTTTGCCATTGCTATGCCTGGTTACACTGATTGGGTAAAGAAGGGAGTGGAAACTTTGTTGCTGCCCTACGATAGGATGGAGCCGTTGCAGGAGCAACCACCTTTGATCCTTGTTGAGAGTGTGCCTGCTGAGCACTATAAGCAAGCCCTGATGGAGAATCGCCGGTTGAGAGAGAAGGAGCAAGGTATCCAGATGGAACTCTACAAAGCCAAGGCTGATAGATTGAACTTGGCCCATCAGCTCAAGGGAGTGCAAGGAGAGGATGCTAGTAGAGCAAGGAGCAAGAAGAGATCTTACGAGGAAATGGAATCCATGTTGGATGCAGAACATCGAGAGTGTCTGAAGCTGCAGAGAGCTGAAGCCAGCTACCAGAAGAAGATCAGAGACCTGGAGAAGCAACTCAAAGACAAAGATGTCCAATTGAAGAAAGAGGTAGATTTGAGGCAGACATCAGAGGACTATCTTGGAGGAGAAGTCATGGAGCTCAGAAGACAATTGAAGGAGAAGATCACCCCTCTACCAGATTGTTCAGAATGCACACTGTTGATAGACCAGTGCCAGTACCTGAAGACCCTCATTCCGGAAGATCGTTTGTCTTAGATTGCAATTTTGATGCTTATTTTGAGAATCACCTCCAGGCTTGTTGGATGGGATTCATTTGTTTGTACCCTGAATATCTTTGTTGACTTGGTTGTATGATCTTTTTGTCTTTATTTGTAGATAAGTTTGTTGGTATTTCCCTGTTGTTCTCATTTACCATGTATTGTGTTGTTTCCTTGTTGCTGCAGGTTGCCATCTTTTGAGGATGGATCAGGCTCTTTGAATGCCTGAGAAATGAGCATATCATGTGCATCATACGCATCATTAACATCATACTCATCTCATTTGCATAACAGGTGTTCTTGTGCCGACTTCTCACTTTGGTTCCTGTGTTCAGGCAGGATAGCTGATCAGAGACCGTATCGCTACTCAACAAGACTCAACCATCAAAGGAACATGGATCAAGTACAAGCTGAGTTAGCAGAGATGAGGGCTAACATGGCCCAGTTCATGCACATGATGCAAGGGGTTGCGCAAGGACAAGAAGAAATCCGCGCTCTAGTTCAGAGGCAAGAAGCTGCACTTCCACCACCCAACCAAGCTCTGCCAGAGGGAGGCCCGACCAATGATAACCCTACTGCGGCTGTGCCCGTCAACAATTATGCTGTAGGGGAAGAGTTAAGAGGTATTCGAATCAACGGTCAACCTATTGCTCCAGAGACTGCCAATGCCAGAGTAGTCCGTGCTCCGGCCCGTAATCAAGCTCTGATTGTTGACAGACAAGAGGATATGTTTACTTTGCTTAGTGAAGACGAAGACATCTTGGGTAGGGTTGATGAAAGAGACCGCAAAGTTGAGGCCCTCGCTGAAAAGATCCGTGCTATGGAGTGTCAAAACTCTCTTGGTTTTGACGTAACTAATATGGGATTAGTGGAAGGTCTGAGAATCCCGCATAAGTTCAAAGCACCCACTTTCGACAAATATAACGGCACCTCCTGTCCTCGCACTCATGTGCAGGCATACTATCGAAAGATCTCGGCGTATACTGACGACGAGAAGATGTGGATGTATTTTTTCCAAGACAGCCTATCTTGGGCGTCTTTGGACTGGTACATGGAGTTGAAAAGAGATTCGATCAGATGCTGGAGGGATTTGGGTGAAGCATTCCTCAGACAGTATAAACATAACATGGATACGGCACCGACCCGGACTCAGCTGCAGAGTCTGTGTCAGAAAAACAACGAGAGCTTTAAAGAGTACGCCCAGAGATGGCGCGAGCTTGCTGCGAGAGTTCAGCCCCCTATGCTGGAAAGGGAGTTGATAGACATGTTTATCAGCACTCTTCAAGGTGTGTTTATGGACCGGATGGGGAGCTGCCCATTCGGAAGTTTTTCTGATGTCGTCATTTGTGGCGAGAGAACAGAAAGTTTAATCAAGGCCGGTAGGATTCATGATGTGGGTTCTTCTTCGTCATCGAAGAAACCCTTCTCTGGGGCACCTCGCCGTAGAGAAGGAGAAACCAATGTTGTACAACCTCGAGGGAATGTGTACAGAGGAAGTGTAAACAGAGATCAGTATCGCCCGGTTGCTGCAGTGACCATTCCTGCACCATAACCTCGTCAACAACAACAAAGGGTTCAACAACCGCAACAACAACAACAACAGCAACAACGTCCGTATCAGCCCAGGCAGAGAATGGCTGATCGACATTTTGATCCGCTGCCAATGTCGTACGCCGAACTATTGCCCGAACTACTCCGGTTAGGGTTTGTTGAGCTGCGTACAATGGCTCCGCCAACAGTATTGCCACCTGGGTATGACGCCAACGTCCGCTGTGATTTTCATTCTGGGGCACCAGGGCACCATACTGAGAAATGCCGGGCTTTCCAGCACAAAGTCCAGGATTTGATCGACTCCAAGGCGATCAACTTTGCTCCGGTACCTAACGTTGTGAACAATCCTATGCCTCAACATGGTGGGCATAGGGTAAACAATATTGAAGGGGGAGAAGCTGAAGATCTAGTTGTTAATGTTGAAGATGTTCAAACTTCTCTACTAGTGGTAAAGGGCCGTCTGCTGAAGGGGGGTGTCTACCCGGGCTGTGATGAGGGTTGTTTGGGCTGTGTTGAAGCTGTTAACGGTTGTGACCAGTTGAGGGCTGGTATTCAAAAGTTGATCGATGAAGGTTGCGTTCAGTTCAGTCGGGCTGTCAAAGACAATGGGCCGGTGTCAACTGTCACCATCTACTTTAAACCGGCTGAAGGACGAGGACAAGGGGTTGTCAGTACATCTGCAGCAAATAGTACTCCAGTTACCATTCCCGCTCCGGTAACCATCAGTGCTCTAACTACTATCGTTGCGTCTGGCAGAAGACCAGTTGAGAATAGTAGGGTTGTGCCTTGGAGGTATGATAATGCCTATCGCAGCAATCGAAGGGCTGATAATCAAATGAGGCCAGCAAGTCAAGCGCCTGTGACCATCAGTACACCGATTAAAACTCCTGTGGTTGCGAGTCATGTGGTGGACAATGTTGGGGGACCAGGAGGTTTTACCCGGAGTGGACGACTGTTTGCTCCTCAGCCGTTGAGAGATGCTAATGCTGAGGCATCTGCTAGAGCGAAGGGCAAACAAGTTGCTGTTGACGAGGAACCGGCTCAGAAGGAAGCTGAGGGTTCATTTGAAAAGGACGTCGAGGAATTTATGAAGATCATAAAGAAGAGTGACTACAAGATCATAGATCAGCTCAGCCAGACTCCGTCCAAAATTTCAATCCTCTCTTTGCTGTTGTGCTCTGAGGCACACCGTGATGCTTTGTTGAAGATGTTGAACATGGCATACGTACCGTAAGAGATTTCCGTCAACCAACTGGAGGGTGTGTTGGCCAACGTGAGCACCAGGCATGGTGTAGGTTTCACTGACCTAGACTTAACGCCTGAGGGTCGTAATCATAACAAAGCCTTGCACATCACTATGGAGTGCAAGGGTGCTGTTCTGTCTCACGTATTGGTAGACACTGGGTCGTCCTTGAATGTCCTGCCAAAGCAGATTTTGAAGAAGATTGATGTTGAGGGAGTTGTGCTCACTCCTAGTGACCTTATTGTGCGCGCATTTGATGGATCCAAACATTCTGTGTTTGGTGAAGATACCTTGCCAGTGAAGATAGGTCCGGAAGTTTTCGACATCATTTTCTATGTAATGGACATTCAACCCGCCTATAGCTGTTTGTTGGGGCGTCCGTGGATTCACGCGGCTGGGGCAGTCTCGTCGACTCTCCATCAAAAACTCAAGTATGTCTGGAACGGTCAGATTGTGACCGTGTGTGGCGAAGAAGAGATTCTGGTGAGTCACCTATCCTCGTTCAAGTATGTCGAGGTGGATGGCGAGATCCATGAAACATTATGCCAGGCATTTGAGACCGTGGCGCTTGAGAAGGTAGCTTATGCTGAGCAGAGGAAGCTGGGTGCTTCGATTGCTTCTTACAAGCAAGCCAAGGAGGTGGTTGACTCCGGTAGGGCTGAGGGTTGGGGCAAGATGGTAGACTTGCCTGTTAAGGAAGACAAGTTCGGTATTGGTTATGAGCCTCTCCAAGAAGAGCAAAGTGTGGGTCCGAGCACCTTTACCAGCGCTGGGCTGATGAATCATGGAGACGTCTTTGCAACTGGTGAGGACTGTGATGATGATTGTGATCTAGACGTCTGGGTTCGCCCGTGTGCACCAGGGGAGTCTATCAACAATTGGACGGCTGAAGAAGTGGTTCAAGTTACTCTTCAGACAGAGTAATTTTCCTTTGTTTTTATCATTTTGCATGAATACCCTACGTTCTGCCCAAGACGTAGTGGTTCATTGTAGGGCCTCATCATGTTTAAATGATTATCATAAATAAAGGACGTTTTGCAATCAAATTTTGTGATCCCTGTCTTTCTATTTTCTGTTTTCATTTTTCAAAATAATAAAAATGGCAATGTTTTTGTTTTTTGTGACTGTATTGAAATCTTTTTCTAAAAACAAAACATTAAACATGCAGAAGTGATCTTTTGGCATCCACTACGAACAGTTCTGTTATGCCTCGTCATGATTTCAATAATCCCATCTACCAAGCTGAAGAGGAGAGTGAGGAAGACTGTGAACTCCCCGCAGAATTGGTCAGATTGCTGAAGCAGGAGGAAAGGGTCATCCAACCTCATCAGGAGGAGTTGGAGATTGTTAATCTGGGTACTGAGGACGCCAGAAGAGAGATCAAGATTGGGGCTGCTTTAGAGGACTCTGTCAAGAGGAGGCTGATTGAGATGCTAAGAGAATATGTGGAAATATTCGCCTGGTCATATCAAGATACGCCTGGGTTGGATACAGACATTGTGGTGCATCGACTACCTCTTAGAGAAGAGTGTCCGTCGGTCAAGCAGAAGCTTCGCAGAACTAGTCCTGATATGGCTGTCAAGATCAAGGAAGAGGTCAGAAGCAATGGGATGCAGGTTTTCTGGCTGTTACCAGTTATCCACCGTGGGTGGCCAACATTCTTCCTGTGCCGAAAAAGGATGGCAAAGTTAGAATGTGTGTCGACTACCGGGATTTGAACAGGGCGAGTCCGAAAGATGATTTCCCATTACCTCACATCGATGTATTGGTGGATAATACGGCTCAATCCTCGGTATTCTCTTTCATGGACGGTTTCTCAGGTTATAATCAGATCAAGATGGCGCCAGAGGACATGGAAAAGACGACATTCATTACACCTTGGGGCACGTTCTGCTACAAAGTGATGCCATTTAGGTTGAAGAATGTCGGTGCTACCTATCAGAGGGCAATGACGACTCTCTTTCATGACATGATGCACAAAGAGATCGAAGTATACGTGGATGATATGATTGCGAAGTCGCATACAGAAGAGGAGCACCTGGTAAATTTGCAGAAGTTGTTTGACAGATTGGTCAAGTTCAAACTGAGGCTGAATCCGAACAAGTGTACGTTTTGGCTGAGATCAGGGAAGCTGTTAGGCTTCATTGTCAGTGAGAAAGGGATTGAGGTTGATCCAGCAAAAGTCAAAGCTATTCAAGAGATGCCTGAACCGAAAACGGAGAAGCAAGTTCGTGGGTTTTTAGGGAGGTTGAACTACATTGCAAGGTTCATATCTCACCTAACTGCCACGTGTGAACCAATTTTCAAACTGCTTAGAAAGAATCAGGCGATCAAGTGGAATGATGATTGTCAGAAAGCTTTTGACAAGATCAAAGAGTATTTACAGAAACCTCCAATCCTAATTCCTCTAGTTCCAGGGAGACCTCTGATAATGTACCTATCAGTTACCGAGAACTCGATGGGGTGTGTATTGGGGCAGCATGACGAGTCTGGTCGAAAAGAGCATGCCATATACTACCTTAGCAAAAAGTTTACCGACTGTGAAACAAGATATTCACTGCTCGAGAAAACTTGTTGTGCTTTGGCCTGGGCTGCTCGCCGACTAAGGCAGTATATGTTGAACCATACTACTCTGTTGATTTCTAAGATGGATCCAGTAAAGTACATCTTTGAGAAGCCGGCTCTCACCGGGCGCGTTGCTCGATGGCAGATGATTTTAACAGAATATGACATTCAGTACACGTCGCAGAAGGCCATCAAAGATAGTATTCTGTCAGACTACCTTGCCGAGCAACCAATTGATGACTATCAGCCGATGATGTTTGAATTCCCTGATGAAGACATCATGTATCTGAAGATAAAAGATTGTGAAGAGCCACTTGTCGAGGAAGGACCGGATCCGGATGACAAGTGGACACTGATGTTTGATGGGGCTGTGAATATGAACGGTAACGGTGTTGGGGCAGTGCTGATCAATCCTAAAGGTGCTCATATACCTTTCTCTGCCAGATTGACGTTTGATGTCACCAACAATGAAGCTGAGTACGAGGCTTGTATCATGGGGATAGAAGAAGCCATTGATCTGAGGATCAAGACTCTTAACATTTTTGGAGATTCAGCTCTAGTGATCAATCAGGTCAATGGAGATTGGAATACGAACCAGCCGCATCTGATTCCGTATAGAGATTACACTAGAAGAATACTGACGTTCTTCAAGAAGGTTAAATTGTATCATGTCCCCCGGGATGAGAATCAGATGGCTGATGCTTTGACTACTTTATCTTCCATGATAAAAGTTCATTGGTGGAATCATGTGCCACATGTTGCGGTAAATCGACTCGAGAGGCCTGCGTATGTGTTTGCAGCCGAGACTGTTGCGATTGATGAAAAGCCGTGGTACTATGACATCAAGAACTTCCTCAAGACTCAAGAGTATCCTGAAGGTGCGTCGAAGAATGATAAGAAGACTCTGAGAAGGCTAGCTGGAAGCTTTTATTTGAATCAGGACGACGTGTTGTATAAAAGGAACTTTGACATGGTCTTGCTCAGATGCGTGGATAGACACGAAGCAGACATGATGATGCAAGAAGTACATGAAGGTTCGTTTGGTACACATGCTGGTGGTCATGCAATGTCAAAGAAACTGTTGAGAGCCGTCCCCAGCAAAGTTACCGGTTTTGTCAGTAGCAAGTTGCTTTATTACTCCCCAGCGAGTTGCCTTGTCTCCCCCTAGCGGAGTTGTATTGATGGTTCCCCGGCAGTTGCCTCGTTTTTCCCCCTAGAGGATTTGTATTGAAGGTTTCTCAGCACAGTCGTCCTGTGTATTCCCCGGCGGAGTTTTCATCATTTTGCATTTTCCATGTAGTGATCATTGCATCCTCAAAACGGTGTAGCATTTCCATTCCATATGGAGCATTACGCCATAGAAAAATTCAAACATATGCATTCATGTGTTAACCCAATCAGACCGTATCCCCGGCAGAGGCGGATCATTTTGTTCAACATCGGCACAGCATGTCTGCTACAGTTGCTTTGACAGCATTCAGGATTGATATCCCACCAGAGGTTTATTTCCTCACCCGTTGGTGACAGAAAGTTTGTTTCTCCCCAGTGAGACCCCCAGCAAGTGGTCAACCTTGCCTTGACATATCCAAGATGTCGTTCTTGTGATACCGGTAAGTGTCATGTCAGCACCCGCGTGTGTTTCTTTGTTTGGTGTCGGTAAACTCCATTGTTTCGATGTCGGTAAACATCGAGTATTCACTCCAGTCATCAGTAAATGTCTGGTCATCATTTTTTGGTGTCGGTAAACACCATTGTTTCGGTGTCGGTAAACATCGAGTATTCACTCCAGTCATCAGTAAATGTCTGGTCATCATTTTTTGGTGTCGGTAAACACCATTGTTTCGGTGTCGGTAAACATCGAGTCTCACTCCAGTCATCGGTAAATGTCTGGTCGTCTTTGTTTGATGTCGGTAAACATCATCTTTCGATGTCGATAAACATCGAGTCTTTCCCTCAGTCATCGGTAAATGTCTGATAAATCCCCAGCTAGGGATCCCCAGTAGAGTCATCGGTAAATGTCCTATCTGGTTTCATGATTGCAAATACTTGTTCTTCTCTTCCCAGTAAATTTTTCCCAGTCATCAGTAAATGTCTGGTCGTTTTCGGATGTCGGTAAACATCATCTTTCGATGTCGGTAAACATCGAGTCTCATCCCAGTCATCGGTAAAATGTCTGGTCACGCTTTGTTTCCTTGTTGATAAAATCAAGATCTCCAAGAGTCATCAGTAAACGTCTTGTCTGATTCCACCACAAAGATTTTGTTCCTCCCCAAGCAGAGATGCCATCGGTAAATGGCCCCGTTTTCTTCGATATCGGTAAATATCGAATTCCCAGTTGTAGCAGCCATCGGTAAATGGTCTTGTTGAAGTTGATATCGGTAAATGTAAAATTTCTTTGAAACCACCATCGGTAAATGGTCTCGCTTCCTTTTACATCAAGTTGTTTCCCAGCAGCCATCGGTAAATGGTCTCGCTGAAGTTGATATCGGTAAATATCAAGTTTCCAGTTTCTAACCATCGGTAAATGGTTTCGCTTTTCTGAAGTTGTCGTGCAGTTGTCATCGGTAAATGACGTGGTTCTTTTTGTATCATATCCAGCAGAGTGCAAATTTCTACGGTTCTTTAGTATTCAATCCCTGTTTACCCTGAAAGTCTGACAGCCGTTGCTCTCATCCGTTCGGGTTCCCAGCTGATTGAATAGGGGCAGCTGTAGCACCTCAAATTTGCACCTACCTTTTGTACATACATTCTCACATTAGGTCATAACATTTAACATAGTCCACTGCATAGCATTGCATTGTCCTTTGCCCCAAGTGCAAGATCATCAGTCAAATTAGGTCAAACTGGTCAGGAGATCAGTCAGTCAAGCAAGCAAGTACAATTTCCAAGGAGGCAAGGCCCTAGGGTTGGTCCAACATGTTCACATGACCTAGGGGTCCTTTTGAAGTGTTTTGGTCAAGGATTGGATGCTCAGAAGTCATCAGTCAATGCACAGTTCACCAGAAACCCTAAAAAGTCAACTATGGTCAACTGTGGTCAACTGTGCCTGATTTTATGGATTTCAAGGTGGGAGATGGTTTGAAAGGGTTCATTCATGTCCATATAGTCCTTATATAACATGTCAAACATCATCATGGAAGAATTTGAAGTCAAACAAGAAATTTCCAAAAATAGAAAGTTGACCTGTAATTGGAATTTGCCAAAAATGGAAAGTCTTGATCCTCAAAATTACATCATGATACAAGCTTCAAATGAATTTTTGCCCAACATGAAAGTTGAAGATCTTGTTCTTGCCTTTCCAAAAAGTCCAAGAACACTCAATTCCCATTTATGGTTGGCAAGTTATGATCAAATCATTCTCAAAAATTTTTGAACTTCAAAGTGGCATATCTTCCAAACCATTTGGCCAAATTGGGTGGGGTTTTTTGCTACAAGTCATATTTGATGCCCTCTTTCCAAATTTGTCATCACAATTCATCAAAAGTTTACCAATCAAAATGGCCATTTTCAAAGTAGCATGAATTAATTAAGTGAAGTGAAAAAATGGACTTTTAATTTAAACATTTCCAATGATTTTTACCACTTGGAATTGTCTTGAAATCACATTTGGAATTTGTTAGAGGCCCAAATTCGTGCACATTCATACACCCCATGTAATTTGGCTTGGTTTTAACAATTGTCCAAAACATGTCATTTTAAGCAAAACCAATTACCACTTCAATTAATCATGCTTAGAAACACTAAATAGAAGATATATACTTCATTTTGAGTCTGAAAAGCCCTGGCCACTCTTCACAAACAGACCAAAACTCACTTTTCTCTCAAATATTCAATTTTTCATTTTGGAACTTTCTTGCTAAAAACTCCAAAGAAGCTCGTGCCCTGTTGTATGTTCCATCATTCACCAACATTTATCAAGCTTTTGCAAGCACAAGAACACGACTGTAAGGGCATTTTCCAACACTGTTCCAGTAAGCTTCATTCATGGCAGATCTTGGTTGCAGCTAGAAGCAAGGTTGTTGAGCTAAATTCCTACTTCCATTCACCTCCTAGAACCTTCATGTGCATCTGTTTCGAGCATACACGACCTAACAGCCATCAAATCACGACTGTGCTCCAAATTTGGTAAAAATTCGAATCCCTCCATTCTCAAAATGTTGATGTGCTTCTTATAGATCTCTTTGCCATGATTGTTTTGAGCTTTGAATCGTATAAAATGGCTATGTATTGAATGAGAAAAATGGCTTCAAAGTTTGGTTGTCAAAGTTGTTCTTGCTTATTTCTTCCTTGTTGATTTGAATTGATGAAAAATAGATTTAGATTATTGGTGTACGTGATGAGATGAGTTGATTAGTGTATGTGTTTCTAAAATCTGGAAAAATCGCTCATAGTGTGGATGAACATGATGATGATGGCGCATAAACCCTAGTGTATAACCCAGAATCGTGTTTTTGGAAATTCCATTTGCATGCGCCTGTTTCATTGCCCATGTTACCATCCAGCCGGTGCGACGTATTCTAAGTGGAACGCTGCGTTCCATTAAGTTGAACGCAGTATTACAACTTTGCCATCGGCCGGATTATTTAATTAATTATTTCATTAAATCATTTTGTTTTGCAATATTTATTTCATTTGCCATGGCCATATTACAAAAATCATAGAGCACTCATTTTTAATCCAAAATTCATGGGACTTTTTGCAAAATGCTCATCTGGACCTCTAGTTTTTTATCATGATTTTTCCAGATATTTTGCATGAGTGAATTTTTAATTGTGCTAGGGTTTGTTCATGTTGACCATTTTTTGTATACTTTGCCAAATCAATTGTGAAATGATGATGCCTTATCCAATGACTCTCAAATTTTTTGTGCTCAAACTAGACGCATTCATGGTGATTTTGGTGTAGAGTTTGTGAATTTATCATTGTTGGTTTGTGAGTTATGATTTTTTGAATTAGGGTGTGACAATTTGTGTCACACCATTGATGTCCAACTTCATGATTTTATTTACCATGCCTAATGAACTCAATTTGGTCTGATTTTTTTGCATGAACACACTTGTCGATGTCTAGCTTACATGTTACTTTTTTATGGAATTATTGATGGCATTTCCTAATTGTTTGGAATTTTCTCCCCTGTTTGACCAAAATGTTGACTTTTGTGACACTTGATGCCATATGCTTTGTGAAATTCTCATACATTATTGGATGGACATGAAATTTGACATGTGATTAGTAGACATCTTAAGGTTTATCATGGTTTTAGTCCCATTCATATCTCATATGTTGTCACTGATTTATGATTTATTGAAGTTGGTGCATGTTTGGTTGACTTCTTTGAGCATGTTTGAACTTGCCCTGCCTTCCTGATTTTCATTTCGCTACTTCCCATGATCCAATTGAGCTGAAATTTGGTGTGCTTATCATGTTATGGATGATGTTTGATCATGAATTATTTGAGAATTTTTGGAATTGTTTGTGATTGGATTTGAGTTGCATATTTCTGTTGACTCCTTTGAACTTCCATATGCCATGCCTTGACCTAATTTGTTGATGAAATCATAATGGTGATTGATATGAATGTGAAACCAATTGAGTTTGTTTCTTGATTGTTTGAATATGATTTTGATTGGATTCCACTTGCTGTTTTGACTTTCTCATCCCCTTTTGACCCTAGGCTTGTCCTAGTGGTCTTGTTGCTCATGTTTGAGTTTTTTTTTTCAGGTTAAGAAGTAATTGCCCAAAGAAACTTATACAAATTGGTTGAGCTTGATTGATTATCATGACTAACTTGTTTGTTTTGTAGGTTGCTTGGCTCATATGCTTGAGCCTTGTGCATTGCACATTTAACTGATTGTGTTGACTGTTGATTTCTATCTTATTTTGATTTAACATTGAATTGAATACTGATGTTGTCTGACTGGTTTCAGGTACCTTTAGTTGCTTATAGTTCTTTAAGAACTTTGCTTTGCTTTTCTTAAGAGCAATTTGCATTGAGGTATATTTTCTTATCTTCATGTAGTCTGGAAGACCTGACCTGTTACTTGGCCAGGCAAGTGTCTGAAGTCCTCCTTAAGAGGCAATGTTTGTGACTGTTTACATTTGTCCTTGTATAGAATCAAAGACCTCCTAAGTGAAGAGGCAATTGGCAGAACCCAAGGGATATGCAATCTATCCCCTGCTATTTTGTGTGTCATCTGCTTTGCTCACACCACTGTGTTGATGCATTGCAGATACAAACCCAAGATCTTGTACAATTGTACAGTTGAATCAGTTTCAAATGTGTAGAAGGGTTCCTCCTTTCTGAACCCACACATTCTTGTCTTAAGCTCTCCCAGGCCAGGGATAAGAGCTGTGAAGTCTTATCTTCACTCACCTTTCATCTGCTTCACCTTAGCCCCTCACTGGCAAGGTTAAGAGCACCATTGACCCTATTCCAGTTGGCTTCAATGCATAACCTTTGTATGAGCCCATTGCTTGTGTATAGTGTGTGCTACTTGTGCTTGTGTGTTTGTTTTGGCTTGCTTCCTGTGCAAGTTAGGTTTAGTTTAGCTTGCTTCCTGTGCAAGTTCGGTGTGGCTTGCTTCCTATGCAAGTCATGTTTAGGATAGGCTTACTTCCTGTGCAAGTTAGCTAGAAACCTTAACTTAGGGATGATTTGCATGATAACATCTAGGCTCGAGTCGTAGTCTCCCTAGTTGTGTCTCCCTCTGTTATCTGGTTAGGCTAGTCCTGTGTCCCTTCGTAGGGGAACTACGTCGCCCTGATCCTCATACCAGATGAGGTACGTAGGCAGGAGATGTGTTGATCTCTCCGGGCGCCCTTTTTGTTTTGTTTGTGTGAGTTGTTTCTCCTTTTCTGGTTGGAGTCCGACGTAAGTCCAACGATTGGCAGTTGGTTTCCTGTGTGTGTTTTGGTTCGGATGCTGATGTAAGTCCAGTGATTGGCATTCGGGCTTCATGTTTGCCTTTGCCTGTTTTTGTTTGTGTGCGTGTCAGCCGAGCTACGAATGCTCTGATTCTCCTTCGTCCAAGGAGATACGTATGCATAGGATGCGATATCCTAGCGAGCATGTTTTTCCCCCAATCCGAACTACTTGGACTCTGATGTCTATGTTTGATAGACTAAGTAGGCCCAGGATGCGATATCCTGCCGAGTCAGTCTTGTCAGTTTTCTTGTGTCTCTTTCAGCCAGTGTGTGTGTGTGTGTTTGAGCAGTGTTTTAGCAACCATTTTCCTTTCTATTGTGCGTGGATCCCGTCGAGTACGACGGATGCATAGGGGTGCTAATACCTTCCCTTCGCATAACCGACTCCCGATCCCATTCTCTTTGGTCGCGAGACCATGTCTTTTCCAGGTTTACTCTGAGCGTTTCCTTTCCCTCCTTTTGGGATAAATAACGCATGGTGGCGGCTCTGTTGTTCTTGTTTTCCCGCCGGTTTTTCGCGTAATGCGACAGTTGGAAAGTAGCTGGGGCATTACAGAGGCCGAATGGCATTCGTCTGTAGGCAAAAGTTCCATAAGGGCATGTAAGTGTAGTTTTTTCTTGATCTTCGGGGTGGATAGGTATTTGGAAGAATCCTGAGTATCCATCTAGATAGTAGAAGTAAGAGTGTCTGGCTAGACGCTCCAACATCTGGTCTATAAATGGTAAAGGGAAATGGTCCTTCCGGGTTGCTTTATTTAATTTTCTATAATCTATACACATCCGTCATTCTCCTTCTAACCGTTTTGCTACATGTTCGCCTTTATCGTTCTGCATGATTGTGATGCCTCCCTTTCTAGGTACTACATGCACAGGGCTCACCCACTTACTATCCTAGATCTGATAGATTATACCTGCCTCAAGTAACTTAAGAACTTCCTTTTTAACAACATCACTCATTATAGGGTTTATTCTTCTCTGATGTTCTCTGGAGGGTTTTGAATCTTCTTCGAGCGAAATCCGATGCATGCATACAGATGGGCTTATACCTTTCAGGTCAGAGATATTATATCCTAAGGCTGAGGGATATCTTCGTAAAACGTCTAAAAGTTGGTTCGTTTCCTCTTGGCTCAAGGTGGCACTGACTATAACTGGACGGTTCATTTCTTCATCGAGGAACTCATATCTCAGATTCTTAGGCAGTTCCTTAAGTTCTAAGGTTGGTTTCTTAGGGCATGGCATAGGATCTGGGGTAAGGGATAAACATTCGTAAAGGTTATCATCGATGTAGGGTTTCTTAAAGTCATCATCTTCCATTATGAGAGTCGATGGTAACTTAATCGTTTTTATAATTTCTTCTTGTTCTAATTCTCTAACACATTCATCAATGATATCTAAGGCATAACATACGTGTCCCATCATAGGTGCCATAAGAAATTTCGAAAGTATAAATTCTATTTTCTCGTCACCTACCTCAAAGGTAAACTTTCCTCTCTTGACATCTATTATGGCTCCTGCAGTCGATAAGAATGGTCTACCTAGAAGGATTGGTATATCATTGTCCTCTTTCATGTCCATGACACCGAAGTCAGTAGGGATAAATAACTAACCTATCCTAACAGGGACATCTTCTAAAATGCCTATCGGATATTTAACAAATCTATCGGATAACTGAAGCGACATCTTAGTGGGCTATAATTCTCCTAAGTTTAACCTCTCACAAACTGCTAAAGGCATTAAGCTCACACTAGCTCCTAAGTCTAGATAAAGATCCTAGAGAAATTTCTAGGATCTTTATCTTTTTTAGCTAACTTATTCTCGGAAATAGCATTGCATTCCAATGGTTTCAGATCGTCTAGTCTACGTTTGTTGGTAAGGATGTCTTTGAGAAACTTTGCATAAGAAGGTATTTGGGTGATGGCTTCTGTGAAAGGGATTTCTACATGAAGTTTTTCTATAACTTTAATAAATTTTTGATATTGGTTATTGGTTTGGGTTTGTTTGAGTCTTTGCGGATATGGTATAGGTGGTTTATATGGAGGGGGTGGTACATAAGTTTTATCTTTAGGTTCTTCTCATTTTTCTCGACCTTCCTGGTTTTCAGATTCTTCTGGTTCCTTTACTTCATCAGTGGGTTTGGTATATTCCTTAGAAGTTTTGGGTTCACTCAATCTTGGGTTTGGTGGCTCATCATAAGCGTTCCCACTTCATAGGGTAATAGCATTAGCTTGTCCTCTTGGATTTTGTTGAGGTTGTCCAGGGAACTGTCCTCCAGGTGTAGTCTGAGGGGCTTGGTTTAAAGCTACCTGAGAGATCTGGGTTTCAAGCATCTTAGTATGAGTAACTATTTGGTCAACCTAGGTTCCTAACTGAGTAATCAATTCGTTAACATGAATGTTCTGGTTCATGAACTCCTTGTTTTGTTGGGTTTGAGCGGTGATAAAATTTTCCATAATTTTCTCAAGGCTCGACTTTGGTGGTACAGGTTGCATAGGTTGATTTGATCTTGGGGCTTGGTAACTAGGTCTCAGAGGTGCATTATTTTGGTAGGGTTATTGTTCTTATAGGAGAAGTTCGGATGATTCCTCCATCCAGGGTTATAGGTATTCGAGTATGGGTTCCCTTGGGTGTAGTTCACTTGCTCATAGTGGGTTTCGTTTAATAGACTGCATTCTACAGATTGGTGTCCTTTGGTTCCACATATCTCACAATCCGATGAAACTGCGGCTACAGTATTCGGGTTTATGCACATATGCTCGACCTTAAGGGCTAATGCGTCCATTTTAGCTTGCATCATTTCTATAGAGCTTAGTTCATGCACTCCTCCTTGGGCTTCCTTCTTCTCAACTGTAGCTCGTTCGACTCCCCATGATTGATGGTTTTGAGCCATAGCTTCAATGAGGGCACTAGCTTCAGGGTAAGGTTTGTTCATCAGAGCACCGCCTGCGGCAGCGTCGATGGTCATCTTAGTGTTGTAATGAAGTCCATTATAGAAGGTTTGAATGATTAACCAATTTTCTAAGCCATGATGTGGGCATGCTCGTAACAACTCTTTATATCTCTCCCAAGCTTCGAACTGCAATTCTCCTTGGTTTTGGGTAAATCTAGTTATATGGTTTCGAAGAACGGCGATCTTACTTGGGGGAAAGTATCTAGCAAGGAATACTCTTCTAAGGTTATCCCAAGTCGTAATGGAATTGGGTGGAAGGGAATCTAACCATGATAGGGCTTTATCTTTGAGGGAAAAAGGGAATAATCTTAAACGTATTGCCTTAGGAGAAGCTCCATTGGTTTTAAAAGTGTCCGATAACTGAAGAAAGATTTTTAAATGTTTGTTTGGGTTCTCAGTAGCGAGACCTGCAAATTGTCTCTGTTGCACTAGTTGCAATAGGGATGGTTTAAGTTCGAAATCATTAGCTGGGATGGTCGGGTTTACTATACTAGAACTAGGTTCTTCGTTAGATGGTTTAGCGAAGTCCTTAAGAGGTCTTTGGTTTTGATCTTCGGCCATAGCTCTCCTAATTCTATGAAAGAATAAAAGTGCGCGAGCGTAACGTTCAGGTTCCGCCAGAGGGTATATTAAGCTTAAACTTCCGGTGCTGCGAGTTCTTCGCATTGACCGGAGGGAAATAGCCTAAGTCTAAATGATATAACAACAGGGAAATGGAATTTGATGAAATTGGTCCCCGGCAACGGCGCCAAAACCTTGATGCGTGCTTTTCGCAAGTATACGAACGCGTCAGAGTAATATAAAAGATGGTCGAATCCACGGAGACCAAGTGTCAATCTATCGTTATCTATTGTTATGGTGTTTATCAAAGGCAATCAAAATAGGTGTTTTAAGAATGTGCAATGAAAAGTAAAGTGTTGAATAAAGTTCAATTAATAAAGACAAGGTCGAATGTAATTCACATAATCAATTAACAATCCAAGTACTTGTTAATAGAACTACTTATGGGCAGTGTTTCCTACTTTAAAAAGAACTAATTTAATAGGAACTGTCACTTTTGCGTATTCATAACCGAGTTATACTTCCTAATCAAACCCTCTTATTGTCACTTATAAAAAGGTCGCATTGCGTTATAGTAGTAAACCTATTTTTAAGAAATATAGTATCTTGACTAAGTTGAAAAGTATTTTAACTTGGATTTCTTGACAAAAAGAGGTTCTCAGGAACCAGACTCTAAACTTATAAACGCGTCCGAAAATAGTTTTAAAATCTCTTTTCGTCTTAAGTTAAAAACTCGTAATGAACTAAACAAAGCGCTTTCGCTGTTTTTGAAATAGTTAAAAACAGTTAAGTTTAAATAGACGTTGGACGACTTTCGATCTTACCCAACGGAAATTAAGTGCGGGAAAACTTATGTTGAAAGTTAAAATAGCCCTTAAGTGTTTCTACGAACGATTGTACGGATTATCGGTTCAATTACGATCCTTACATTCTAACCTTATAGGTTTAGTTAGACATGGTAAAGTAAAGGTGCATTAAAATAAATAAAAGTAGCGCGAGTGCGGAAAATAAATAAAAGTAGTGCGAGTGCGGAAAGTAAATAAAAGTAGTGCGAGTGCGGGAAATAAATAAAGTAAAGCGAGTGCGGGAAATAAAAAAATAAAGGCAAAGTAATAAAAACCTGCTCCAATCGGAGGGTTGAATAAAATGCAAAGCGGAAATGAAAATGGCGGCAGGATTAACTTCCTTCCAAATTTCTCCAAACTCGATTACTGACTCGATCACAAAACTCGATTACACAATTGTGGTAACACCCCAATGCGAAGCGATTACCGCTTTTAAATACTGAATATATGCCTAAGTGAAACAAAGTTTGCTCTATGTTTGCCTCTGCTCTAAGTTTGGATGATTGAATAAGTGATTTCGAGTTTCTATTTATAGGAGAGTAAAATAAAGGAAATGACAAGGATGCCCTTCAACTTGAAAATGGGAGGGAAAACTTTTCCTCTTGTGGCGCCCGCCACAAGGCTAATCTGAGGCGCCTTAGTGGAAGTAGTGGGGAACGTGGAAGTTGAGGGAAGTTGAGCTAGGACACGTCATGGCAGGGTCTATGGCGCCAACCACAGTGGGAACCACAAGTACAAATTGCTGAATTTTAGGGTTTTTAGCTCTTTTTCACTCCTTTTCTCGATCGGGGCGCTGACTAAAGTAAAAACCTGAAAACAAAGAGAAACATAGTAATAACACAACAAAATGACAATAAAACTACTAAAATGCATGTGAAATCAGAGTCGAAAATACGGTGAATTTCAGTGTCATCAGGTGTATCACCGCTTTCTGCGCTCACCGGGGAGACAACCTGAAAGACGATGAAAAGGATACAAATATGCCAGAAATATGAACAAATGTCCTACCCTTTTGGAGATCATGCTATCCTTGGGAGAGCACTGAGGATATTCCATTTATCTTTTCGGTCATTGTGAATGTTCACTTTGTTTAAAAACAGTTTATAAAACTTTATTTATTTAAAACAATGATATTTATCAATTAAAACATGCAAACATTTGTTAAGCATAAACAAATACGAGTGCAAAGAATTTGATAAAGGCTCAAATTTATTTGATAGAATGGTAGTCCGTAAATGGCGGGATTCCATGGATCTTTACAAATTTGAAATTGGTGATATATATTGGAAAAAGGGCTACGATGAACATAATGACCATTTCTCCACCAACTCCGAATCCAATGTATTTGAAGCATAAGTTGACAATGACTGAGCGAGAAACTTTGACAAAAGACGGTTGTAGAACAAAGTCTTGTCAGGATGCAATTACTTGCCAAATCCCTAATTTTTGCCTAGATTGCCCCAAGGTGAGGTACTCAATCTAGCGGGATATATATTCATTTTTCATGTCTCTAACTTTTTCCTGGATCGCCTATTCGGGTTTTCAATCCACCGAGACACTCTTTTTTTCCTAAGCCGCCCTTTCGGGTTTTCAACTTAGCGAGTTATTCTGTTTTTATTTTTAGGCGAAGTATTTCTTGACTGCATCTGAATTCACAGGACGAGTGAAATCCTCCCCATCCATAGTTGTAAGTATCAAAGCACCGCCTAAAAAGGCTCTCTTAACAACATATGGACCTTCATAGTTTAGAGTCCACTTGCCCCTGGAATCGGGCGCGAAAGATAAAACTTACTTGAGCACGAGGTCACCTTCTCGGAACACACGAGGCTTGACCTTCTTATCAAAGGCTTTCTTCATCCTTTGCTGATATAACTGACCTGGCACATGGCAGTCCATCTCTTCTCTTCAATTAAATTCAACTGTTCATAACAAATTTGGACCCATTCAGCCTCAGTCAACTTGGCTTCCATCAAGACTCTCATTGATGGGATCTCAACCTCCACGGGGAGCACAACCTCCATGCCATACACAAGAGAGAAAGGGGTTGCCCCTGTTGAAGTATGGACAGATGTACGATAACCATGCAAAGCAAATGGCAGCATGTCATGCCATTCTTTGTACGTGACCACCATCTTCTGAATGATCTTCTTGATGTTCTTGTTAGCAGCTTCAACAGCCTCATTAATCTTGGGTTTATAGGGAGAAGAATTATGATGTGCAATCTTGAACTCACTACACAACTCTTTCATCATAACGGCATATGAGTTGGTTCTTGATAAACCTCACAACCACCTGCCTGGTCACATATGCATACGATGCCGCTTTAACCCACTTGGTGACGTAATCAATGGCTACGAGAATAAAACGGTGACAGTTCGACGCCTTAGGCTCTATCATGCCAATCATGTCCATTCCTCACATGGAGAAAGGCCATGGTGAGGAAATAACATTCAGAAGTGTCGGGGGAATGTGAATCTTATCCGCGTAAATCTAACACTTGTGGCATTTCTTCATATATTTGTAGCAGTCAGACTCCATTGTCAGCCAATAGTAGCCTACTCTCAACATCTTCTTTTCCATAGCATGTCCATTGAAATAAGTACTAAATGAACCCTCATGGACTTCAGTCATCAACATGCCTGCTTCGTGTCTATCCACGCATCTGAGGAAAACCATGTTAAAATTCCACTTATAAAGCACATCGCCATTGAGGTAGAAACTACCAGATAATCTCCTCAAAGTCTTCTTATCTTTAACAGATGCCCCAGGCGGGTAAATCTGACTTTGGAGAAAACACTTGATATCATAATACCATGGCTTATCATCTTTCACTTCTTCAATTGTAAATACATGAGCTGGTCTATCCAAGCGCATCACAGTGATATTGGGGACTTCATTCCAAAATTTCACAATAATCATCGAAGCAAGCGTAGAAAGAGCATCTGCCATATGATTCTCATCTCGAGGAATATGGTGGAATTTAACCTCAATAAAGAAATTTGAAATCATCCTCGCATAATCTCTGTAGGGATGAGGCCAGGCTGATTCGTCTCCCATTCACCCTTAATCTGATTAACAACAAGGGCCGAATCGCCATAAACATCCAGATGTTTGATCCTAAGATCAATACACTCTTCTAGACCCATAATACAGGCCTCATACTCCGCCATATTAGTCGTGCATTTGAAAGTTAGCCTTGTTGTAAAAGGAAAATGTGTGCCCTGAGGAGTAATAATCATTGCCCCAACGGGAACCAGGCTCTATCCCTTCATCGAGCGTAGGCTCATTGCAATCTTTCATCTTCAAATACAGAATTTCCTCATCTGGAAATTTGTACTGAACAGACTAATAATCCTCAATTGGTTGATACTTAATAGCTTTAATAGCTTTCTGAGCTCGATACTTAATATCATACTCAGACAACAACATCTTCCAATGGGCAATTCTCCCAGTTAAAGCAGGATTCTCAAAGATATACTTGATTGGATCCATTTTGGATATCAACCAAGTGGTATGATTCAACATATACTGGCGTAAACGCTTAGCAGCCCAAGCCAAAGCACAATATGTTTTCTCAAGCATTGAGTATCGAGACTCACAATAAGTGAACTTCTTACTCAGATAGTATATAGCATACTCTTTCTTCCCTGATTCATCTTGCTGACCCAATACACAACCCATCGAGTCTTCAAGAACGGTCAAGTACATAATCAATGGTCTCCCTTCAACAGGTGGAGACAGAACCAGAGGCTCAGACAGATACTCTTTGATACTGTCAAAGGCCTTCTGGCAATCCTAGGTCCAATCATGATGCTAATCTTTCTGGAGGAGCTTGAATATTGGCGCACATGTGGAAGTCATGTGGGATATAAATTTGGAAATATAATTTAAGCGACCAAGAAAACCTCGGACTTGATTTTCAATTTTGGGCGCAGGCATCTCTTGTATTGCTTTGACCTTGGCAGGATCAACTTCAATACCTCTTTCACTGACAATAAAGCCCAATAACTTGCCGGAACGGACTCCAAATGTACACTTGTTCGGATTCAGGTGGAGTTTATACTTCCTCAAACACTGAAAAAGCTTCAACAAGTGCTCTACATGTTCAACTTCCGTTCTTGATTTTGCAATCATATCATCAACATACACCTCGATCTCATTGTAAATCATATCATGAAACAAGGTAGTCATAGCTCGTTGATACGTGGCTCCGACGTTCTTCAAACCGAAGGGCATCACTCGATAACATAATGTTCCCCAAGGTGTGATGAATGTTGTCTTCTCCATATCCTCGGGTGCCATTTTAATCTGGTTATAACCGGAAAATCCGTCCATGAATGAGAAGACATTGTATTTAGCTGTATTGTCTACTAAGATATCAATGTGTGGTAAAGGAAAATCATCTTGCGGACTAGCTTTATTCAAGTCTCTATAGTCCATACACATTCGTACTTTTCCATCTTTCTTAGGCACGGGCACAATATTGGCCACCCATTGAGGATATGTAGAAGTCACCAGAAACCCCGCATCAATTTGCTTCTGAACTTCTTCTTTAATCTTCACTGCCATATCAGGTTGAGTTCTCTTGAGTTTCTGCTTCATAGGCACACACTCAGGCTTCAAAGGCAGGAAATGTTGCACGATATCAGTATCAAGACCATGCATGTCTTCATGTGACCAGGCAAAGACGTCGACATATTCTCGTAGAAACTCAATCAACCCCTTCTTCACAGACTCTTCCAGGAGTGCCCCAATCTTCACTTCGCAAACACAATCTTTAGACCCCAAGTTGACTATTTCCAGATTCTTAAGATGCGGCTGAATGATCTTCTCTCTGTGCTCAAGCAAACGGGTAATCTCGTCATGAATCTCTTCAACATCATCTTCTTCGGCCTCAAATACAGGGAACTCAAAGTTGGGAGATGCTGTTGGATCATTATGTTCAATGGGTTTGATCAACCTGCATAATGATTTTGGACATAAAAGAGATTTCAGAATTCAAACAAAGCAAATCATTATGCAGATGAAAAGATTGATTTTTTTCTCTGTTTAGGGTGTTTTAGTGATCACCAATTTCATGCAAAAAGCATAAAGGGAAAACAATTTGGAAAAATAAACATTTAAAATGTAATTATTGAGTGAATATCATTGTATTAATGTGCCAACAATGTCATCACTTCTCCTTTTGGCATGGGAGAAGGGTTTTTAAACAAAAGTGAACACATTACGTGAACTTATGGACAATTGTTGGATCATCAACAACGACCGAATTATTGCAGACTCCCCTAGGGATGACAAAGTTTCCAGAATCTTCCTCTACATCATCTTCCACTATAGCCGCAGCCTCTTGGTCTTCGACCGTGTGGATGAAACCTCTACTCTAAAACAAACCGTGCTCTTTGAAAGTGCCTGAAGAGCACCCTATACCAGCCCGGGATTTATTGTCTTCCAGCTTAATCATTTGTCCTAAACCGGTAGTTGCACCATGCTCAATGGCCAACTTCGCATCATTGTAGGACGCAAATGAATAAGGTCCTTTACTTAAAGGCTCAGCAATAGATATGGCTTGGAACAGCGTCCCAGCCTCATCCTCAGCATCTATTTAAGAAAAGGAAGACAATTGGCTTACCAAGAGAGCCTTCTCTCCCCCTATCACCACCAACTTCTTATTCTTGACGAATTTCAACTTCTGGTGTAGGGTGGATGTCACGGCGCCTGCCTCGTGAATCCATGGTCTGCCAAGCTAGCAGCTATATGATGGGTGGATATCCATGACCTGGAAAGTGATCTGGAAATCACTAGGTCCAATCTTGATTGGGAGCTCAACCTCGCCAATCACAGTTTTTCTGGATCCATCAAAAGCCTTAACAACCACTCCACTCTGCCTCATGGGAGTCCCCTGGTAAGAAAGTTTCGCCAAAGTGGATTTTGGCAACATATTTAGCGATGATCCTGTGTCTACCAGTACATTAGACAAGATTATTGATCAACTTGTCCTCGAGAAAACTCAGATGAAGGCTTCTTTTGAGACTGAGATCCGGCGCATTCGAAGGAAGTACGTGCCTTCAGCCAGATCTTCTGACGTTGTTGTAAATGATCCTTAGGATGACTAGTTTCCTTTTCTCTTGTATTTTTATTTGATTTCTGAAATTGTACTCAGTGTAATCCTTCCAATTATATAAATAAAAAGAGATTTTTGGTCATATCAAGTGGTTGCAATTATTGTAAAAAAAAAAAAATATATATATATATATATATATATATATATATATATATATATATATATATATATATATTTGCAAGTAATATAGTAAGTTCCTTGAAAATAAAAATAAACAAAGCATTGTATTTCATGCATCATTTGTATAAGCAGGTTTCTCTTTGGAGCAAGAGAATAGAGAACTAAATGACGAAATTGCTTGACTGACTGCCATGATAGAGTCAGTGTTGGCTGCTCAGAGCCAATCTTCTCCAACACCTGCAACTCCTCCTCAGAGGATGGTTATTTCAGAGGTGGCTACCTCTACCATGCCTGCTACTTCCGCTCACTTTGCGCCTATTATGCCCGCCGGATTCTCGTGGGGAATGCCGTCCAACTCTATGCCTGAAGGCTTCGCGCCTACCTTTGCTTCCATGCCGACATCTAGTCCGGTCATGTCTGTACCACCTCCCGTTGTGTACACCTTACCTCATGTAGAGGATACCATTTTATCACTCCGAGTCGTCTGAGGGCCCAGATGTTTACGAGAAAATGGACGAAATGAAGGATTAGTTTCTTGAGTTGCGCAAGGAATTCAAGACACTAAGGGGTAAGGATTTGTTTAGGAAGAGTGTTGCGGAGTTATGTTTTGTGCCAAATGTGAAGATCCTGGTGAAGTTCAAAGTGCTTGACTTTGAAAAGTATAAAGGGAACACATGTCCGCTCAGTCATATAGTGATGTATGCTCGCAAGATGTCTACCCAAGCTGACAATGATCAACTATTGATCCATTACTTCCAAGACAGTTTGACCGGTGTTGTGCTCCGTTGGTATATGGGGTTGGACAGTGCAAGCATCCGCACTTTCAACGACTTGTGGGAGGCTTTTGTCAAGTAGTATAAGTACAACGTGGACATGACGCCTGATAGAGACCAGTTGAGGTCTATGTCTCAGAAGGACAAAGAGACATTCAAAGAGTATGCACAAAGATGGAGGGAATTGGCTGCTCAGATCACTCATCCATTGGAGGAGAAAGAGATGACAAAGATCTTTCTGAAGAACTTGAGTTCATTTTATTATGAACGTATGATTGCTAGTGCCCCCAGTGACTTTACCGAAATGGTAAACATGGGGAAGGGGCTTGAGGAAGGTGTTTGAGAAGGACGTTTGTCAAAAGCTGAAGCATCATCAAATAAGAGGTATGGAAGTAGCTTTGGGAAGAAGAAGGACAATTAAGCTAATGCAGTAATCAGTGGGACGCAGAGAAGGCCTCAGATCAGGAGGCGTCAACCACCCTGTCAACATCATCACCAAGTATCTTCAGTTATCCATGTATTTCTAATAATCAATCAGTACCAACTCAACAACAAAAACGTCAACAAAAACAACCGCAACAACGAGCAAACATCTACAACAATTAAAATACCAACAATCATCATCAACAAAACTTCGAGAGGAAGAAGGTCTCTTTCGACCCGATTCTTATGTCCTATGCTGAGATTTACCCATCTTTGGTTCTTAAGAACCTAATCCAACCAAGAAACCCACCGCAAATTCCAGCACCACTTCCTTGGTGCTATAAACCTGAACTCCGTTGTACTTTTCATCAAGGGGCACCCGGACATGACATAGAAAACTTTTATCCACTCAAGTATGAGGTTCAGAAGCTGATGAAGAGTGGAATGTTGTCTATTGAGGACCGAGCGCCGAATGTCAAAGCAAATACAATACCCGCCCATGGAAATTCTTCTATTAATATGGTGGATTATTATCCTGGAGAGTTTAAGGTTTTTGATGTTCGTTTGATCCGGAGGTCCTTGGTGCAGATGCATAAGGACATTTGTTTGGTGAGTGATTGTGAGCATGACCACGATGGTTGTGCTGTTTGCAGTGTTAATTCAAGGGGTTGCGAAGTTGTGAAAATGGACATCCAATGACTCATGGATGATGGCATGATTCAGATTGTTCAATCTCGTCATGTAGATGACGATGTAAATGTCATAAATCCCATTTTCAAGCAACCAGAGAGATTGCTAATTCAATACGACAACAACAATAGTAATAGTGTCAGCAATAAATCAGTATCGTTGTTGGTTATACGGTTAGCGGGTCCAGTCCCGTATTCATCTGATAAAGCTCTTCCGTATCAGTATAATGCTACGATGGTAAAGTATGGTCAAGAGGTCCCGTTGCCTACGACCAGTTCTGTGGTGAGCATCGCTGATGTTACCAAGGTGACCCGAAGTAGTCGTGTTTTTGGGCCGGTGTCCCCAAAAGAGAAAGAAGAATCAATTGTTAGTAAGAAGAAAGAAGTGCCAGCAGTGGATCCGGTTAGTGCTTCAAAGGGTAAGTGTAGTGAATCCAGCGATTTGAAGACTAATGATGATGATGAGGTACTTCGATTGATCAAGAGGAGCGAGTTTAATATGGTGGAGCAGCGGCTCCAAACCCCCTAAAAAATTTCAGTGTTGTCTCTGCTCATGAATTCAGAAGTGCACAAAGAAGCACTACAAAGAGTTCTTGAGCAAGAATTTATGGAACACGATGTTACAGTGGATCAATTCGATCATATAGTAGCTAACATCACTTCCTGTAACAATCTCAGCTTTTATGATGAAGAACTCCCTGAGGAGGGCAAAAATCATAACTTGGCTTTGCACATCTCCATGCATTGCAAAGATGATGCTTTGTCGAATGTGCTTGTTGACACAGGGTCTTCGTTGAACGTACTGCCGAAATCAACATTGTCAAAGTTATCATATCAAGGAGCGCCAATGAGGTATAATGGTGTAATCGTCAAGGCTTTTGACGGTTCATGCAAAACGATGATAGGTGAAGTGAACCTTCTAGTTAAGATAGGTCCGAGTGACTTCCAGATTACTTTCCAAGTAATGGATATCCACCCGGCCTATAGTTGCTTGTTGGGAAGGCCATGGATCCATGACGCAGGAGCTGTTACCTCCATGTTGCATGAGAAGCTCAAATTTGTCGAGAATGGAAAGCTTGTAATCATTGGCGGGGAGAAGGCGTTGTTGGTTAGCCACCTGTCATCTTTCTCTTATGTTGAAGTTGAGGATGAGGTTGGAACTCCGTTCCAAGCCTTATCTTGCTGCTGAAAAGAGGGTTGGGGCACGTATGTCCTCATTGAAAGATGCAAAGAAGATTGTGGAAGAAGGCAATGTTGATCAGTGGGGGCGCATGGTAGAGGTCTCCGACAACAAAGGAAACACCGGTTTGAGTTTTCAGCAAGGTTTATCAACTGCAAGGTCTGAGGATATGCAACTTAGCTTCCGTAGCAGAGGGTTCATTCATGGCAATGAACAACACTAAGCTGTTGTGCTAGAGGATGACGAAGAGGAAGACTGCACCAATTTTGTGACGCATGGAAAGGCTTGCAACAATTGGACTGTTGTTGATGTTCCTATTATTTTGCATCGATCTAAGTAATTTCTTTTATCTATTTTAAAAATCCTTCTCCTATGCCTAAGGGAGAAGTGAACATTGTTAGGCATTTTCAATTTGATCATTAATAAAATTAATTCTATTCATCCACATCTATGATGTTTGTTTTTACTTTTTGCTTTATTCTGAAAATGGTAATCACAAAAAAACATAAATAAATAATATAATTGTCCATCTGGATATTATTTGGTCACAAGTCCACTTCTCTAAAATAAAAATATCAAATCATTATGCAGATTGGTTTTCTAACCCCATTGAATACAATGATCCTTCTCCTTCTCCAAATTTTGAATTCCCTGTGTTTGAGGCCGAGGAGGAAAGTGATAAAGAGGTACATAATGAGTTATCTCGTCTTCTTGAGCATGATGAAAGAATCATTCAGCCGTTCGAATAGAAGATTGAGCTAGTCAACTTGGGTTCCGAGGATGATGTGAAGGAAGTCAAGATTGGGTCTCGACTGTGTCCAGATGTCAAGAAGGGGTTGATTGATCTTCTTTTAGAGTATTCAGATGTGTTTGCTCGGTCCTGTCAAGACATGCCTGGTTTGGATTCTGAGATTGTGGAGCATAGATTGCCATTGAAGCCAAAATGCCCGCGAGTCAAGCAGAATTTGAGAAGAACGTATCCTGATATGGCTGTGAAGATCAAAGAAGAAGTGCAGAAGCAGATTGATGTCGATTTCCTTGGGACCGCGGAGTATCCGCAATGGGTGGCCAATATTGTGCTTGTGCCGAAGAAGGACTGAAAAGTCCGCATGTGTGCTGACTATAGAGATTTGAATAAAGTCAGTCCGAAAGATGATTTCCCTCTGCCACACATTGATATGTTGGTAGACAATACTGCTAAATTCAAAGTCATTTTGTTTATGGATGTATTTTCCGGATATAATCATGTAAGACCCCAATTTTAGCCCTAAGATCCCTCATGGCATCATAACATTGCATTTGCATAGCCTCAAGGATCTTAAGCATCTTGGTTCCTTTTACCTTTAGATGGGACTTCTTGTGAGTGGTTTGAGATCACTAAGCATACTTGAATTGTATATCATTGATTTTCTCATTTTTCATTTGCCAACCAAAAGCACAAAGATATGTCACTAACATCTTTTGTTGTAGCTTGAGCAATCACAAGGTCCAAATCTTCTAGGAGATCATAGGTGCAAAGATATGGCCAAGAGAAGATGAAGGCAAGCATGGCAACGGTTCCCAAAGCTCTCATCCATCAAATATGCCTCCCTATCATCTCAATTCATCATTTTGATCAAAGCAAGTCAAAGGGTTTGAGGTTTGTTCCTCAAGGAAACCCTAATTCATCTGATCACCCATAATGCCTTGCTAATGAAGCAACCTCAGCCCATGGTCAAATACAATCAAGGGAAGTTATATAATTCATCATTTCATGCATATTTGAGCTTATTTGAGGGTCTTCAATCATCAATTCATCAAGATATGAGTTGTGGACTTGAGAAGTTGATCAGTCAATTCATCTGACTATTTTGAAATGCACTAAGACCTAACTTTTTTTGTGTTGGTCAAATGGAGATGATCCCAAGAGCACAAATTTTCATAAGTACAATATGAACAACTTTCATGTTCATCAAAAATTGATTTGGAGCTTGGAATGTCATCTCCCATTCCAAGACATTATAGGTCATTTTGATTGAAACCCTAATTTTGGGTCAACTTCCCAAGAACATAACTCATTCATTTTTCATGATATTGAGGTGGGATCATATGCATTGGAAAGATTATTGTGTCTAATTCAAATTTTATGTTGAACAAAATTTCAAAATCTCAAAAGAAATACATGTGATAATGCAAAACAATATAGGTCACTTTGGACCAAATGCATTGAAAGGTAAAAAAGTCCAACTTCAAGTGCCCATAAATTCTTCATCAAAACTCCAAAGGATGCAAAATTTAAGTCCATCTGGATTTTCTTGAAAAGATCTACAACTTTAATGTTGGAGGTTTTTCCATTTGAGACTTGCATCATCAAAACAGAAGGGCTTGAAGTTGGTTCATTTTGACAAAATTCTCAAAAGCATGTTTTACACTATGAACTTCATGGCTTGTTTTCATAAATTTACACACTTCAAATGAGTTTTTGTCCAACATAACATTTGTTCCTTATGTCAAGACCTTTCCAACCATTACCCATATGCTTATGTTTGGATTTTCTAATTGGCATTTTCGAAGAGGTGAATATTTAGGCATAATTATGGAATTCATGATGAAGCTTCATGCACAAGCAAATACCATTCAAGATGCACGTCCATTTCACTTCAGAATGAGCTCAACTTCCATTTGCACTTGATCTTGGGCCTCACATGCGCCTGTATAGGCCCATGCATGAAGGACCCAACTTCATGCACACGATTTTGATCACCCTTGCCTTGCCTTTCCATCTATAAATAGCAGCACCATTTCATTCAATTGGGATCCCGAAATCAACCTGAAACTCTGCAGAAATCATTCCAAACCATACTCTAAAGGAATTTTGCTTTTTCACTTGAAATTTTCAGATCCAATTCTCAACTTCCTTGGTTGATTATTGGACTCTAATTCCTTAGTCGTGCCTCATTTCCATCTCCAGAACAAGTTGCAAGCAAGTGTGTTGAAGGATCGTGCTCTACAGATCTGTATTTAGAAGGTTGATGTTCTAACTTATTTGCTTCGAAACTCTTCATTTATAGATTGTTTCTTGTGTCCTTTTGCTTGGCTGAAGTCCTCTCAACAGAGGCAACTTGTTGGTGTTTTTAATTTTACAAATCCATGAAGTTTCAGTTGAACACCATATTTTTCAACTTCTGATTTCTCTTACCATGGAGATCTAGAGTGAAATTAGATGGTACAGGGGTGATGTACATCACCCCAGCTTTCCAATGATATGAGGATCACTCGTTTTCATCAAGTTTTTATGACCTGCAACTCTGGCCGGAATCTCCATGCTCGCCGGAGAAGACGGTGGTGTACACCACCGTCCGTTTTCCAGTTTGAATCCCAGGCGTTGATGATGATTTCTAGGTTGAATCATGGCTCTTGGATCTTATGACTTTATTTAATGCCTCGTGTGTCTCATTGACTAAGGCCTATGGTGAGCGCGCGCATGTGGAGCGTTTGATCCTCCACGTCAATTAATGAAATCCCATCCAACACCTCTCCTTTTTTCTGATTTTCTTAATTTCCATTTTATTTTCTTTAATTCCATTTTATTTTAAAAATCCATAACTCTCTCATTTTTAATCCAAAAAATACGAGACCAATTGCATTTTTCTTCTTTTAATTTCTAGTTTCTAAAAATGATTTTTAATATTTTTTATTTTATCATTTGATATTTTTTATTTTATCATTTGATATTTTTTAGGAATTTTCTCTTTTCTGGTCATTTTTAATTCACTTTAAATAGTTTTTGATATTCAAAAAATACAAAAATATTTTCTTAACCTATTTGAATGATGATGGATCTATGAAACATGTTCTCATCAATTTATCAATTGATTTGAGATTTATTTCAGATTTTAGTTCAATTAGGTTGTTTTTTATTTATTTTTAATTGATTAAAAATAGTTTTTGACTTTTAAAAATGCTGAATTTTTCTGTCAAACTTTGTTTGACCTTGTTGAACTTAGGATAAATCACTTGGACTTTTCAAAGTTGATTTGAAGTGATTTTGAAGTTTGACCTTTCTTTAATATTTTAATTCAAACTTATTTTTAAATATTAAAAATACCAAAAATATTTTGTTCATTTCTTGACTTCCAATCTTCATCTCACTTCTGTTTTTGATTGTTTGACCATGATCCTCAATGTCATTGGTCAACAATTATTGATTGGTATATTCCATTTCATTTAATGCACTTTATTCTTTTCATTTCCATTATTCTTCTTCTTCTTCTTCTCTTCTTTTGGATCAATGAGTTAAAGGTTGTTAAGTTAGCATTGATTAGGGAGGTTTAATCTTTCTTGATTCAAATCTAATTCATCTTGATCAAATGATCAAGTGAATGGCTTTATATTAAGGATAGATTGCTTCCTAAATCATGCAAAGGACTTAAACCAATACAAGATCATTTCACATTTTCTTTTTGGCATGACAAGTTGTTGGAACTTGGTTCACTAATCAAGACTTCTAACTTATGTTGTTGCCTACATTATTATTGACCGGCCTTAGATAGTTGTGACTTCTACATAAGTCCAATTACGATTGCTTAACATAACGCTAAATTTGCCTTATGGCACACTAACTACTAACCATGAACCAATAACATTTAATTCTTGTTCTTTACTTTTATGCAATTTACTATTCTTGTACATATTATTCCTTTGATTTTTCCTTTTCTCACTTGAGCACATGTTTATGTTAATGCAATTTGCCTTTTGCTCACTTGAGCACATAATTGTGTATATATCATTGTGCTTGTGTTTTATTTTGATTGTTGTGGACCAAATACAAAGAAATGGACAAAATGGACTTAGACTTTAGGACTTTCCCTATGCAAATTTGGAGTCAAAGAGCAACTAGGCATTGGGCCTTTAGAATGCTTAATGTTGAAAGATGACCTTGAAAGGACCAACTTCTAAACTCTTTTTGTCCATTCCTTGTTTGTTTTGATAGAATCTTTTAATGTGTGTGTTCTTGTGATAGGGATTCCAACTTGATCCAATTTGAGGAACCATTACCATGACATTCTAAGAGAGAGTGATCCAAGATATATTGAGGAGCTTTCCAAGAGTTCATTTGGTTGTTGATTGCTTGAGTTTATGCTTATGTGATTGCTTATTCCAAAGGAGTGGAGCTACTTGGATCATCAATATGATCTCAAGAGAAGAACTCCATTTGTGGTTTTACCTCTTATCTCTTATCTCTTGTATGATTAGGACTTTAGCAATTCTTCTTCTTCCCTCCACTCTAACTCAAGCCAAAACCTTTGGGCAAACATTTAACACTTGTTTTCAACATTAGAAACCTAAGCCTTATGCTTTTGATTTTCAAACTTTCTCTTCTTAATACTTATTTTGAATTGAATCTTTAATCCACTTTGACCATATTTTGTAAATACCTCTCATTGGAAAATATAACCCATTCAAATGTCTTTTGTGGTTTCAATGACCACTTTCTTAATCAAACTTTTAATAACCTTTAGCTTTTAGGTTTGAGTTATACTTGTGGTAGATGTAATACTCACCTATATCCTTAGTGATGGACAATGAGTCTTCCATGCTTATTATAGGGTTAACCCCTCACTAGCATGTTGAAGATATCCTCACATGGTGGATTTGTGGTTTTAGGTTGAGTCTTCTCCCTTGGATAACAAAAGACCCTAAGGCTTTTGGACCAATCAATTCACCAACTCACTTTTGAGATTTCTACCCCGAACTACGAGGTTTTGATCCTAATCTTTTTTTAAAAGATGGTACGTAGGCAATGGGTTCATCCATCCTAACACAAATGTAAATAAACTTGTATATTCTCTTCTCATCTCTTCAATCATGTTTGCACGAATAAATTTTCACAAAATACCAACCTTACGACCAATGTGAAAAGGGCTCCCTAGGAGTACCTAGGATGTTTTGGGTGCTTAAAACCTTCCTATTGCATAACCAACCCCCTTACCCAGATCTCTGACATTTTTACTAGTTTTTTATTCGATAAAACTTTTAGGTTTTTGTTCGGTTTCTAACTATTCCTTTGGATAAATAGAAGTGCGGTGGCGACTCGACTTGTATGGTTTACCTTGGATTTAGTCAACATCTCTAATGGTAACGAATACCCCCTACAGAAAAGTGGCGACTCTGCTGGGGAACCATTCGCCCAGTGGGTTGTGCCTACTTTTCATATTTTGTTGTATTGTGTTATATATTGTTTTGTGACATATTTTTGTGCAATTTGGGATTACTGTATTGTATGTAATGATTGAATTGCTTGAATATTAATTCCTTGTATGCTTGGTGATCTTTGTGAGATGAGTTCTATACCTGAACTCGAGTGCACTTAGGATAGGAGAATGGCATAGTCTTGTTGACTTGTGTGGAGTTATTCCTTAGCAAGTTGACTTGCAAGCCCATTCACTTGGTGGAGGTCATTTTGGGATCAATAATGTCACACAAGTAGTTGTGGGTAGACATTACTCTTTCCAATATAAACCTTAGAAGCCAAGGACCTTAGTTTACCAAGCCCATCTTGGCCTATTCTTAGGATGTAGTGTGAAAGTCGTTCAAGTGCAAGATTTGATACGATTGTTACGCGATACTACACTCATAAGAGTGTCTCTTGAGAATATTTTTGGAATACGAGTAGTCGTTTCTCCGATAATATCCGAAAGATGGGATTATGACTATGGGAACCTCTTGCAGAACACGTTTGGCAGGTTAAACCCTAATACACTCCCTTTGGGTGGTTCTTAACCGAGACTCCATGCTCGTGACTTGCAACAAACCCTTGATTCATGGTTGATCCGTTCATGTATCCTTAATATCAATGGGACTTGGGTGTTGATAAGGTGTAAACCATAATTCACCGAAATGGATGATTGATATTAAAGATGCCATGATCCATCCCATGACCTTTGTTTGGTGTGCTTTGCTTGATCCTTGAGTGTGATTGTTGCATTCATGCATTCATGCACCCATTTGCATTCATATCATCAACAATGAAGAAACTTTTCAAGGAACTTAAGAGGTCTATTTGCAAATTTTCGAACATGGAAAGACAAAGAAGAAATACAAAGAAGTTCAGCTTCAGACAACCAGATTTGAAATAACTAAGGAATTTGACATCCTATGTATTAGATCCCTTGGGTTTTAAGGCTCGTTTTGGGAAGCTCCTCCCTCTTCTGACTACTCAGGTGGATGAAGGGTTGATGAGTGTATTGGTGCAATTTTATGATCCCTTATACCGTTGCTTCACATTTCTGGACTTTCAGATTTTACCCACGCTTGAGGAGTATGCCTACCTTGTGGGTATACCCATCCTAGACCAGTTGTCGTTCAATGGCTTAGAGAGTATTCCTACTTCTCGAGAGATAGCCGACATGTTGCATATAGATGAATCTCTAGTCGGTGCTCATATGACTACCAAAGGTGGAATTCAAGGTCTCCCTTCTGAGTTCCTCATTGCTCAAGCTACTGTCTATGGGAAGGCCATGAGCGAGGATGCCTTTGAGGCCATATTTGTACTTCTCATCTATGGGTTAGTGTTGTTCCCCTACATCGACAAATTTGTGGATGAGAATGCTATTAGGAATTTCTCTACTCTTAATCCCGTTTCGACTCTGTTGGGTGACACTTATTTTTCTTTGCATATGAGGAACGCAAAGGGTGGTGGTGCCATTGTGTGTTGTTTGCCTCTGTTGTATAAGTGGTTTATTTCTCACATACCGCAGACGGTCGCCTTCAAAGAGAACAAGGGATGTCTACGGTGGTCCACGAGACTTATGTCTCTCACTAATGATGATATCTCTTGGTACAACCGTGTGTATGATGGCGTGTAGATTATTGACTATTGTGGTGAATTCTCCAATGTACCTCTTCTTGGTACATGTGGTGGGATTAACTACAACCCTGTGTTGGCACGTCGTCAGCTTGGGTTCCCCCTAAAGGATAAACCTAATAACATTCTATTGGAGGGTGTGTTCTTTCAGGAGGGTAAAGATCCCCAAGGCTTGAAGGGTAGGATGATCCGCGCTTGGCGCAAGATTCATAGGAAAGGAAGGAAGGAGTTGGGTCCAAAGAAGTTTGTCGCTTTGGAGCCTTACACTGCTTGGGTTAGGAAGAGAGCTTCTGAGTATCTCATCCCTTACGAGTATCCGAGACCTACACCTTAGGTTGAGGTTGGGCTTTCAACCCTCCCTGACCAAGGAGTAGAGGAGTTGAGAGATGAAGACAGTTCACGTGCTTGGATCCGTGAAGGAGAAGAGTTGCTTCAGCAGATCAAGGAAAAGGATGATTTGATTGAGTTTCTCGAGCATCAGGTTATTGATGATCCTGATGATACATGGACTTCTCTACTTCCTCAGTCTTCTAGGTTCTGGAAGAGGAAGTACGATCGACTCGCCAAGGAGAAGGCAGATATGGAGGCAGCCTATGAGGAGGAGGTGAAGAGGCTTCGTGCATCTTATCTTCCTGCATCTTATCTTCCTGTGTCCCGAGCTTTAGATGATTGTTTCTAGGGATTTATAGGATGATTATTTTCCTTTTCTCTTGTATTTGGTTACCAATGCTGTACTTCTTTGGTGTAAAAAAAATTATATTCCAGATATTATTAATGAGACATTTCCATATATGATAAAAATGTAATATTTCCCAAAATTTGCAAGTAGAACTATAATGTTCCTCTGAAATAAAAAAAAAATCATGTGCACAAGCATTGCATGCATCATGTGCATAAGCAGGGTTTGCTCCAGGCTTCTTATCCTATGGTCTAACTCTGTGTTCTTCATTTATTTTGAAGACAAGCTGACTCACCGGTACTACACCAGGGTCAATTCTTCGAGACTGATGGATCATTTGGAACAAGAGGACCGTGAGCTGAAAGAGGAGGTAGCCAGATTGACTACCCTGATAGAGTCATTCTTAGCCGCTCAGAGCCAGTCTTCTCCAACACCCTCAACTCCTCCCCAGAGGACGGTCATTTCTGAGGACGTAACCTCTACTGTGCCTGCTGAAACAACTCACTTTGCGCCATCTATGCCAGCCGGGTTCCCTTGGGGAATGCCCGCCAACTTTGTGCCAGAGGGTTTTGCTCCAACTCTTGCTTCTTTGCCAGCAGCTAGCCCGGTCCTTTCAGTGCCACCTCCCGTCGTGCACACATTACCAAGGGTCGAAGATATCATATATCATTCTGAGCCATATGAGGCCCCAGATGTTTATGAGAAGATGGATGACATGAAAGATCAATTCCTTGAGCTTCGCAAGGAACTGAAGACTTTGAGGGGGAAAGACCTCTTTGGTAAGAGTGCTGCTGAGTTGTGCCTTGTGCCCAACGTGAAGATCCCTATTAAATTCAAAGTGCCTGACTTTGAGAAGTATAAGGGAAACACATGCTCTCTCAGTCATCTTGTGATGTATGCCCGCAAGATGCCAACACAAACTGATAATGATCAACTTCTCATCCACTATTTCCAAGACAGTCTGTCCGGTGCCGCTCTCCGGTGGTACATGGGTTTGGAAAGTCTAACATCCACTCATTCAATGATCTTGGCGAGGCCTTCGTCAAGCAATATAAATATAATATGGATATGGCTCCTGATAGGAACCAGTTGAGGGCGATGTCCCAGAAAGAGAAAGAGACCTTCAAAGAGTACGCCCATAGGTGGCGCGAATTGGCAGCTCAGGTAGTGCCACCCCTAGAGGAGAAAGAGATGACCAAGATCTTCTTGAAGACCTTGAGCTCGTTTTATTATGAGAGAATGATAGCCAGTGCTCCCTCCGACTTCATCGAGATGGTGAATATGGGGATGAGATTGGAACAGGGGGTCCGTGAAGGACGCTTAACTCGAAATGAAGGCTCTTTAGCAAAGAGATATGGAAGCTTTGCAAAGAAGAAGGAGGGAGAGGCAACATCAGGTGGCTCATATAGAACCTGTTTTAGGGAAGCTCAACATTACCAACAACCGCAAACTCAGCAATATCAGCAACAACAACAGCAGGCCTACCAGCCTCAAAACAACAACAACAATGCCAACACCAGCTATGAGAGGAAAAAGGGTCACCTTCGATCCAATTCCGATGACTTATGCTGAACTCTATCCATCTTTGATCGATAGAAAGTTAATCACTCTGCGAGACCCTCCCGCTGTACCTGCTAACCCCCAGTGGTGGTACAAGCCTGAGCTTCATTATGTGTATCATTCCGGTGCTCCCGGACATGATGTGGAGAATTGTTATCCCTTGAAGAACAAGGTGCAAGACCTTGTGAGAAGCGAGATTTTGTTTTTCGAGGACGTACGTCCGAATGTGAAGAAGAACCCACTGCCCGAGCATGGGAAATCTGTTAATATGGTCCAGGGTTGTCCTGGCAAGTAGAAAGTTAAATACGTCAGTCATATCCGGCAATCGCTGGTTGAGATGCATCGCTTGCTGTGCGATTATAGCCATTATGAGCATGACCACGATAGATGCAGAGTCTGTTCTATTAATCAGAGAGGATGTCTCCAGGTGCGTAGAGATGTTCAAGAGATGTTGGACGAAGGAGTCATTGAGATCCTTCAGAACAGAAATGTTGACGAAGATGCTCCCGAAGTCAACCTAATTTCTCCGGTATTCCGGATACCTGAGCCTGTTGTCATCAAGTATGATGGTAGCAAACAGAATTTTTCTCCAGCTCTGACTATCAAGCCAGCCGGACCTGTACCGTACTCCTCCGAGAAGGCGGTTCCTTATCGCTACAATGCTATAGCAGTGGAAAATGGGAAGAGGTGTCCCTGCCTTCTTCATCTGTCGTAAGCATTACTGACGTCAGCGGTTTGACCCACATCGGTCGTGTATTTTCAGCTCCGTTGAAGCCTCATGCTGATGCTCGAGGAAGTCTTGATGTTGATTTTGTTGAACGCCCCATGGGGAATGCTGTGAGCACTCCGAATCTGGCACTTGTTGCTAAGCCCTCCTCTACGTTGAAAACTCCTGCTTCTGCTGGCCCAAGTGGCAATGCGAAAGAAGATTGTGATGAGATGCTGAGGCTCATCAAGAGAAGCGAGTACAACATTGTAGACCAGCTTCTACAAACTCCATCCAAAATATCTGTGTTATCATTGCTATTGAATTCAGAACCACACCGAGAAGCTCTGCAGAAGGTGTTGGATGTGGCGTATGTGGATCACGATATCACGCTAGAACAATTTGATAGCATTGTTGCAAACATCACCGCTTGTAACAACCTGAGTTTTTGTGACGCTGATCTTCCCGAGGAGGGAAGAGACCATAACTTGGCATTACATATATCTATGAGCTGCAAAGATGACGCCATGTCCAATATGTTGATGGACACTGGGTCATCGTTGAATGTATTGCCGAAGACCACTCTCACGAAGTTGTCATATCAAGGGCATCCCATGAGGCAGAGTAGAGTAGTTGTGAAGGCTTTCGATGGGTCTTGTAAAACTGTGATTGGTGAGGTTGATCTCCTAGTCAAAATCGGACCGAGTGATTTCCAGATTACCTTCCAGGTTATGGATATTTACCCATCGTATAGTTGTCTCTTAGGCAGACCATGGATTCACGAGGCAGATGCCGTGACATCCACCCTACACCAGAAATTAAAATTTGTAAAGAATAAGAAGCTGGTGGTGGTAGGGGGAGAAAAGGCTCTCCTGGTTAGCCATTTGTCTTCCTTCTCTTATATAGATGCTGAGGATGAAGTTCGAACCCCGTTCCAAGCTTTACCTATTGTTGAACCTGTTTAGAAGAGAGCTCCCTCATTTGCTTCTTATAAAGATGCGAAGTTGGCCATTGAGCATGGTGCAACTGCTGGATTGGGGCAAATGATCAAGCTAGAAGACAACAAGTCCCGGGCTGGCATAGGCTATTCTTCTGGGGTCTTCAACGAGCAAGGTTTGTTCAAGAGTGGAGGATTCATCCATACCGGTCAAGATGAAGAGGCTGCTTCCATTTTGGAAGAGGACGAAGAGGATTCTGGCAATTTTGTCATCCATGGAGGGATCTGCAATAATTGGGTCGCTGTGGATATTCCAACAGTTATCCATAAGTCAAAGTAATGTTCATTGTGTTTGAAAACCCTTCTCCCATGCAAAAAGGAGAAGTGATGACATTGTTGGCGCATAAATACAATGATACTTTCATTCAATAAATTCATGTTAAATGTTTGTTTTTCCAATTATTTTCCCTTTTCTCTTTTTTGCATGAAATTGGTGATCACTTAGAACCCTTTAAAGATAAAATAAAATCAATCTTTTAATCTTCATAATGATTTGCCTTGCTTGAATTCTAAAGTTTCTTTTATATCCAAAATCATTATGCAGGTTGATCAAACCCATTGAACATAATGATCCAACACCATCTCCTAACTTTGAATTCCCTGTATTTGAGGCGGAAGAAGATGATGTTGAAGATATTCCTGACGAGATTACCCGTCTACTTAAGCATGAAGAGAAGATCATTCAACCGCATCTTGAGAATATGGAAACAGTCAATTTGGGGTTGTCGCATCGCGCGAAAAACCGGCGGGAAAACAAGAACAACAGAGCCGCCACCGTGCGTTATTTATCCCAAAAGAGGGAAAGGAAACGCTCAGAGTAAACCTGGGAAAGAACATGGTCTCGCGACCAAAGAGGATGGGTTCGGGAGTCGGTTATGCGAAGGGAAGGTATTAGCACCCCTACGCATCCGTCGTACTCGACGGGATCCACGCACAATAGAAAGGAAATTGGTTGCTAAAACACTGCTCAAACTCACACACACTGGCTGAAAAGAGACAAAAGAAACTGACTGAAACTGACTCGGCAGGATATCGTATCCTGGGCCTACTTAGTCTATCAGGCATAGACATCAGAGTCGAAGTAGTTCGGAATGGGGAAACGACACATGCTCGCTAGGATATCGCATCCTATGCATACGTATCTTCTCGGACGAGAGAAGAATCAGAGCATTCGTAGCTCGGCTGACACACACACAAGCAAAGCGAACACAGGCAAACATGGAGCCCGAATGCCAATCACTGGACTTACATCAGCATCCGAACCAACAAACACACACTGGAACCCGAATGCCACTCGATGGTCTTACATCAGCTTCCAAGCACACAACAACACAACAAGTTAATAGGGAGTCGGGGACTCGAGCCTATAACTGTCAAGCACACACACAAAAGAAAAGAAAAGGCGCCCGGAGAGATCAGCTCAATCTCCTGCCTACATACTTCATCTGGTATGAAGATCAGGGCGATGTAGTTCCCCTACGGAGGGATAAAGGACTAGCCTAACCAGATAACAGAGGGAGACACAACACTAGGGAGACTACGACTCGAGCCTAGATGTTATCATGCAAAATCATCCCTAAGTTAAGGTTTCTAGCTAACTGGCACAGGGAGCCAGCCTATCCTAGTCATGACTCGCACAGGAAGCAAGCCACACACACATTTAACTTGCACAGGGAGCAAGCCAAGCAAAAACCTAACTTGCACAGGAAGCAAGTCTAAACTAACCCTAACTCGCACAGGAAGCAAGTCAAACAAACATACAAGCACAGATAGCACACACTATACACAAGCAAGTGGCTCAAACAAGGGTTAGGTTTTAGTCGAGGGGTCATATCAACCTCAACAAACAAACCTCTGGAACTGGGTGAATGTTGCTCTTAACCTTGCCATTGAGGGGCTAAGGTGAAGCAGATGAAAGGTGAGTGAAGATAAGACTTCACAGCTCTTATCCCTGGCCTGGGAGAGCTCAAGACAAGAATGTGTGGGTTCAGAAAGTGGGAACCCTTCTACACATTTGAAACTGACTCCACTGTACAATTGTACAAGATCTTGGGTTTGTATCTGCAATGCATCAACACAGTGGTGTGAGCAAAGCAGATGACACACTGAATAGTGGGGGATAGATTGCATATCCCTACCTTCCACCAATTGCCTCTTCACTTAGGAGGACTTTGACTCTATGCAAGGACAAAAGTAAACAATCACAAACATTGCCTCTTAAGGAGGACTTCAGACAGTTGCCTGGCCAAGTAACAGGCCAGGTCTTCCAGACTACATGAAGAAGAAGAGACATACCTCAATGCAAATTGCTTATACAAGCAAAGCAAAGCAAAAAAGTTCACAAGGAACTAAGCAACTAAAAGCACCTGAAACAGTCAAGCAGATGTTAGTATGCAACTTCAAACAAAGCAAAAAGAAACAGACACCAACAGTTAATTAGAGGCACATGGATGTGCAAGGCACAAGGCTCTAGGAATGTGAGCCAAGCCACCTACAAAACACACAAGTTAGTCATGGTATTTAGGCAAGCTCAAACAAAAAGAATTGGTCTCATTGGTCATTTGTTGGCCAACCTGAAAACACAAGCTCAAAAGTGAGTAACAGGACCACTAGGGCAAGCCTAGGGTCAAAAATGAATGAGAAAGCCAAAACAGCAAGGGATATCCAATCAAAGTCAAGTTTAAACATTCAAGAAACACAACCAATTGGGTTCACATGCATATCAATCACTATCATCATTTCATGAACAATTTAGGTCAAGGTATAGCAAACAAAAGCTCATAGAAGTCAAACAAACATGCTTCAACTTAGAAAAATCATAAGTCAGAGATGGTGTATGATAAATGAATGGGACTAAAACCATGGCAAAGATGAAGATGTCTAGTTATCTCATGTAAAATTTCATGCCCATCTAATAAAGTATGAGAATTTCACAAATGAAATGGGAACATGTGTCACACAAAGTCAACATTTTGGTCAACAGGGGAGAAAATCTCAAACAATTAGGAAATGCCACAAATAATTCCAAGAAAATTCACATGTAGACTAGACATACAAGAGTAGGTTCATGCCGAAAATCAGATCAATTGGAGGTCAAGAAGCATGGTAATGAAAATCATGAAGTTGGACATCAATGGTGTGACACAAATTGTCACACCCTAATTCAAAAATTCATAACTCACAAACCACAAATGATAAATTCACAAACTCTACACCAAAATCACCATGAGTGTGTCTAGTTTAAACACAAAAAATTTGGGAGCCATTGGATACATTCTCATCATTTCACAAATGTTTTGGCAAAGTGTACAAAAATTGGTCACATGTCACAAACCCTAAGGCCATTTAAAAATAACTCATCCAAAAATTCTGGAAAAATAATGATAAAATACTAGAGGTCATGATGATCATGATGCAAAAAAC